>NC_086450.1:6370481-6491929 GCF_028390025.1 Pseudophryne corroboree | reverse complement strand
CCAGTTGAAATTCCTCCGTAGGGGCCTTCCTGGCCTCGCACCAAGCAACGTATTTCCGCCAAATGCGGTGATAATGCTTTATGGTTACATCCTTCCTGGCTTTGATCAGGGTAGGGATGACTTCCTCCGGAATGCCTTTCTCTTTCAGGATCCGGCGTTCAACCGCCATGCCATCAAACGCAGCCGCGGTAAGTCTTGGAACAGACAGGGTCCTTGCTGGAGCAGGTCCCTTCTTAGAGGTAGAGGCCATGGGTCCTCTGTGAGCATCTCTTGAAGTTCCGGGTACCAAGTCCTTCTTGGCCAATCCGGGGCCACAAGTATAGTTCTCACTCCTCTCCGTCTTATAATTCTCAGTACCTTGGGTATGAGAGGCAGAGGAGGGAACACATACACTGACTGGTACACCCACGGTGTTACCAGAGCGTCCACAGCTATTGCCTGAGGGTCCCTTGACCTGGCGCAATACCTGTCCAGTTTTTTGTTGAGGCGGGACGCCATCATGTCCAGCTTTGGTTTTTCCCAACGGTTTACAATCATGTGGAAGACTTCTGGGTGAAGTCCCCACTCTCCCGGGTGGAGGTCGTGCCTGCTGAGGAAGTCTGCTTCCCAGTTGTCCACTCCCGGAATGAACACTGCTGACAGTGCTATCACATGATTTTCCGCCCAGCGAAGAATCCTTGCAACTTCTGCCATTGCCCTCCTGCTTCTTGTGCCGCCCTGTCTGTTTACGTGGGCGACTGCCGTGATGTTGTCCGACTGGATCAGTATCGGCAGACCTTGAAGCAGAGGTCTTGCTTGGCTTAGAGCATTGTAAATGGCCCTCAACTCCAGAATATTTATGTGAAGTGATGTCTCCAGGCTTGACCACAAGCCCTGGAAATTTCTTCCCTGTGTGACTGCTCCCCAGCCTCGCAGGCTGGCATCTGTGGTCACCAGGACCCAGTCCTGAATGCAGAATCTGCGGCCCTCGAGAAGATGAGCACTCTGCAACCACCACAGGAGAGACACCCTTGTCCTTGGAGACAGGGTTATCCGCTGATGCATCTGAAGATGCGATCCGGACCATTTGTCCAGCAGGTCCCACTGGAATGTTCTTGCGTGGAATCTGCCGAATGGGATTGCTTCGTAGGAAGCCACCATTTTTCCCAGGACCCTTGTGCATTGATGCACTGATACTTGGCCTGGTTTTAGTAGGTTTCTGACTAGCTCGGATAACTCCCTGGCTTTCTCTTCCGGGAGAAACACCTTTTTCTGGACTGTGTCCAGGATCATTCCAAGGAATAGAAGACGTGTCGTCGGGATCAGCTGCGATTTTGGGATATTGAGAATCCAACCGTGCTGCCGCAGCACTACTTGAGATAGTGCTACTCCGACTACCAACTGTTCCCTGGATCTTGCCCTTATCAGGAGATCGTCCAAGTAAGGGATAATCAAAACTCCTTTCTTTCGAAGGAGTATCATCATTTCGGCCATTACTTTGGTAAAGACCCGGGGCGCCGTGGACAATCCAAACGGCAGCGTCTGAAACTGATAGTGGCAGTTCTGTACCACAAACCTGAGGTACCCTTGATGAGAAGGGTAAATTGGGACATGGAGGTAAGCATCCTTGATGTCCAGAGACACCATATAATCCCCTTCTTCCAGGTTCGCGATCACTGCTCTGAGTGACTCCATCTTGAATTTGAACCTCTGTATGTAAGTGTTCAAAGATTTTAGATTTAAAATAGGTCTCACCGAGCCGTCCGGCTTCGGTACAACAAACAGTGTGGAATAATACCCCTTTCCCTGTTGCAGGAGGGGTACCTTGATTATCACCCGCTGGGAATACAGCTTGTGAATGGCTTCCAATACCGCCTCCCTGTCGGAGGGAGACGTCGGTAAAGCAGACTTTAGGAAACGGCGAGGGGGAGACGTCTCGAATTCCAATTTGTACCCCTGAGATACCACCTGAAGGATCCAGGGGTCCACTTGTGAGTGAGCCCACTGCGCGCTGAAATTCTTGAGACGGGCCCCTACCGTACCCGAGTCCGCTTGTAAAGCCCCAGCGTCATGCTGAGGACTTGGCAGAAGCGGGAGAGGGCTTCTGTTCCTGGGAACTGGCTGTCTGCTGCAGCCTTTTTCCTCTTCCTCTGCCACGGGGCAGAAAAGAGGAGCCTTTTGCCCTCTTACCCTTATGGGGCCGAAAGGACTGCGCCTGATAATACGGCGTCTTCTTATGTTGAGAGGCTACCTGGGGTAAAAATGTGGATTTCCCAGCAGTCGCCGTGGCCACCAGGTCTGACAGACCTACCCCAAATAACTCCTCCCCTTTATAAGGTAATACTTCCATATGCCTTTTGGAATCCGCATCACCTGACCACTGCCGCGTCCATAACCCCCTTCTGGCAGAAATGGACAGCGCACTTACTCTTGATGCCAGTCGGCAAATATCCCTCTGTGCATCACGCATATATAAAAATGCATCTTTTAAATGCTCTATAGTCAGTAATATACTATCCCTATCCAGGGTATCAATATTGTCAGTCAGGGAATCCGACCACGCCACTCCAGCACTGCACATCCAGGCTGAGGCGATTGCTGGTCGCAGTATAACACCAGTATGTGTGTATATACATTTTAGGATATTCTCCTGCTTTCTGTCAGCAGGTTCCTTAAGGGCGGCCGTATCAGGAGACGGTAGTGCCACTTGTGACAAGCGCGTGAGCGCTTTATCCACCCTAGGGGGTGTTTCCCAACGTGCCCTATCCTCTGGCGGGAAAGGGTATGATGCCAATAACTTTTTAGGAATTATCAGTTTTTTATCGGGGGAAACCCACGCCTCATCACACACTTCATTTAATTCATCAGATGCAGGAAAAACTACGGGTAGTTTTTTCTCACCCAACATAATACCCTTTTTAGTGGTACTTGTACTATCAGAAATGTGTAAAACATCTTTCATTGCCTCAATCATGTAACGTGTGGCCCTACTGGAAGTCACATTTGTCTCTTCACCGTCGACACTGGAGTCAGTATCCGTGTCGGCGTCTGTATCTGCCATCTGAGGTAACGGGCGTTTTAGAGCCCCTGATGGCCTTTGAGACGCCTGGACAGGCACAAGCTGAGTAGCCGACTGTCTCATGTCATCAACTGTCTTTTGTAAAGAGCTGACACTATCACGTAAGTCCTTCCATAAGTTCATCCACTCAGGTGTCGACTCCCTAGGGGGTGACATCACCATTACCGGCAATTGCTCCGCCTCCACATCATTTTCCTCCTCATACATGTCGACACAATCGTACCGACACACAGCCCACACACAGGGAATGCTCTGATAGAGGACAGGACCCCACTAGCCCTTTGGGGAGACAGAGGGAGAGTATGCCAGCACACACCAGAGCGCTATATATATATATATATATATATATATATATATATATATATATATATATATATAGGGATAACCTTATATAAGTGTTTTTCCCCTTATAGCTGCTATGTTAATACTGCGCCCAATTAGTGCCCCCCTCTCTTGTTTTACCCTTTTCTGTAGTGCAGGACTGCAGGGGAGAGTCAGGGAGACGTCCTTCCAGCGGAGCTGTGAGGGAAAATGGCGCCTGTGTGCTGAGGAGATAGGCTCCGCCCCCTTCTCGCAGACTTTTCTCCCGCTTTTTGCTGTATTCTGGCAGGGGTTAAAATACATCCATATAGCCCTGGGGGCTATATGTGAGGTATTTTCGCCAGCCAAGGTGTTTTTATTGCTGCTCAGGGCGCCCCCCCCCAGCGCCCTGCACCCTCAGTGACCGGAGTGTGAAGTGTGCCTGAGGAGCAATGGCGCACAGCTGCAGTGCTGTGCGCTACCTTGGTGAAGACTGATGTCTTCTGCCGCCGATTTTCCGGACCTCTTCGCTCTTCTGGCTCTGTAAGGGGGCCGGCGGCGCGGCTCTGGGACCCATCCATGGCTGGGCCTGTGATCGTCCCTCTGGAGCTAATGTCCAGTAGCCAAGAAGCCCAATCCACTCTGCACGCAGGTGAGTTCGCTTCTTCTCCCCTTAGTCCCTCGATGCAGTGAGCCTGTTGCCAGCAGGTCTCACTGAAAATAAAAAACCTAAACTAAAACTTTCACTAAGAAGCTCAGGAGAGCCCCTAGTGTGCACCCTTCTCGTTCGGGCACAAAAATCTAACTGGGGCTTGGAGGAGGGTCATAGGGGGAGGAGCCAGTGCACACCAGATAGTCCTAAAGATTTACTTTTGTGCCCAGTCTCCTGCGGAGCCGCTATTCCCCATGGTCCTTACGGAGTTCCCAGCATCCACTAGGACGTCAGAGAAAAGGAGAATAAAAACCACGAATATAGAATAATATACAAAGCAACAACTTCCTCTTAAGTTTATAAACGTATTAGCTGTGATATTGATGTTTCTCACAGGTGACGTGATTCAGATGTGGATGGAGGGGTCACTGCTGCTGGTTACTTGGACGCAGCAGCGATGCACAGATACGGTAATGCGGCTGCGATGCACAGATGCGGTAATGCGGCTGCGATGCACAGATGCGGTAATGCGGCTGCGATGCACAGATAAGGTAATGCGGCTGCGATGCACAGATACGGTAATGCGGCTGCGATGCACAGATACGGTAATGCGGCTGCGATGCACAGATACGGTAATGCGGCTGCGATGCACAGATACGGTAATGCGGCTGCGATGCACAGATACGGTAATGCGGCTGCGATGCACAGATACGGTAATGCGGCTGCGATGCACAGATACGGTAATGCGGCTGCGATGCACAGATGCGGTAATGCGGCAGCGATGCACAGATACGGTAATGCGGCTGCGATGCACAGATAAGGTAATGCGGCAGCGATGCACAGATAAGGTAATGCGGCAGCGATGCACAGATAAGGTAATGCGGCAGCGATGCACAGATACAGTAATGCGGCTGCGATGCACAGATGCGGTAATGCGGCTGCGATGCACAGATAAGGTAATGCGGCTGCGATGCACAGATACGGTAATGCGGCTGCGATGCACAGATGCGGTAATGCGGCTGCGATGCACAGATAAGGTAATGCGGCTGCGATGCACAGATACGGTAATGTGGCTGCGATGCACAGATACGGTAATGCAGCAATGATACAGTAAAGCAGCAGGGACAGCACAGATACGGTAATGCGGCTGCGATGCGCAGATACGGTAATGCAGCAGTGATGCACACATAGGGTAATGCTGCAGCGATGCACAGATGGGGTAATGCGGCAGCGATGGCACAGATGCAGGAATGCGGCAGCAATGCACAGATGCAGTAATGCGGCCCCAGTGATGCACAGATGCAGTAATGCGGCCCCAGTGATGCACAGATGCAGTAATGCGGCCCCAGCGATGCACAGATGCAGTAATGCGGCCCCAGCGATGCACAGATGCAGTAATGCGGCCCCAGTGATGCACAGATGCAGTAATGCGGCCCCAGCGATGCAGATGCGGTAATGCGGCAGCAATGCACAGATAGGGTAATAAATCATTACATATACTAGTGATTATGTATAATAAATGAGCTGTATATTAGGACTGTAGATGCCACGTGACACAGGGGAGCTGTATATTAGGACTATACATGCCACGTGACACAGGGGAGCTGTATATTAGGACTATACATGCCACGTGACACAGGGGAGCTGTATATTAGGACTATAGATGCCACGTGACACGGCGGAGCTGTATATTAGGACTATAGATGCCGTTTCATGAATACAGAAATAAAACAATCACTGGATATAAGGGGCTTCAGCATAACTTCCGTATATATGCGACAGTAGACGGAAAAATAAGTAATTCCTCATCGCACGCGCTTCCATCACTTGTCTTGGAACAATTAGTGGTATAAATTGATACTTTTTACTGAACTGGAAATAAAACATTTCTTTGAAGAAAAAAAATTCAGATCAACTATTTCTTTCTAATCCGTTCACACATTTCAACCCAATTAGAGACAGTGAGATATTAGTGTGAACAAGACGGCTAATTTTAGAAAATACATTGCATGGGAGCAAAATGTGTTTAATTACCGAAGGAAAGAGATTTACGCCTCACGAAGCTTCAGCTTCAAGTTGCTTTAGAAAAAGATAAAGAACTGCCAGTAACAATAATACCGCAAATACTGTATATCACAGAACACTTACAGCCGACTGACTGCCGGGGGAACACGACAGACAGACGCAGAGAGAGTCATTTAGGAATTACAGGAATACTGGATTACAAGAAGCAAAAATAGCCGGTAATGAAGCGCCTTGTGTTACAGGCTGTGTTTGAAAAATGACAGTTAGGAGCTGATTGTCTGGTACTTTATCACTCTCCACTTTTTATCTCTGCAAGGCTTAGTACATAGGGGGTCATTCCGAGTTGATCGTAGCTGTGCTAAATTTAGCACAGCTACGATCATCTTCCCTGACATGCGGGGGGACGCCCAGCACAGGGCTAGTCCGCCCCACATGTCAGTCCGGCCCGCCCCCCCCTCCCCGCACAAATACAAAAGCATCGCACAGCGGCGATGCTTTTGTATTTCTGGAGTAACTCCCGGCCAGCGCAGCTCCTACAGCTGGCCAGGAGTTGTTCGTCGCTGCCGCTGGCCGCAGCGGCTGTGTGAGACGTCACGCAGCCGCCGCGGCCCGGCCACCAACGGTCCGGCCCCGCCCCTAAACGGCCGTCTAGCCGCCTCCCACCCAGCGACCGCCTCTGTCTCAGAGGTGATCGATAGGCAACGTCGACTGCCATGCGCCGGAGAACTGCGGCAAACTGCAGCGAGCGTTCGGGTCGGAATGACCCCCATAGACCCCAGAATCCGGTCAGAAGTAAATACCGTAATATATCAATAGGTTTACTACATCACATGGCAGGAGAATTGCATCCCATCTGTGAGCAGCGTAAAGTAACACATACTGTATGGGTATAGTTATTTTGTGCAGAGAACGGACTTGTATTTGTGTTGACTGGTACACTGCATATATACTATATATATATATATACACACACACACACACAACTGATATACGAGAAGGCGCCTCCTACTGTACACAATTAACAGCCAGGGTTTTTTTTATGTTTTAATGAAAAAATAATAATAATCCTGATTACTATATTAATGTGAAACATTGCTAAATATTAGAGACCTTGAACAACCATGTTTTAATGCTTTCTGACATTAACAACCCAAAGTTATGAGGCTTTGATATGATTTTACATCTTTTAATAAAACCAATTTTTGCGGCTTATAATTCCTATTACATCTGAATTTATGTAGATAGACTAAACATATTAATATAATACATACAAAGTACAGATAGATGAAACTGAAAATAAAAAGTTTATGCTAAGCATTAGTCCTACTTATTACTTATAATGAAATAAATCTGAATAGTAATACAAAATGGAAAACGCAAAAGCACCATCCAGGGAAACACACACACACACACACACACACACACACACACACACACAGGAGGAGTTCAGCATTAGCACTGGGCATGACATTTTGAATTAAACCACTTTTTTTTAGTATAATAGTATAAAAATATAACCAGACACTTGTTCATCTGCTGCCTACCAACGTATAACATATAATATAGCTGCGTACCAGAAATATGGCCAAAGCTCATTCATCTGTGGCCCACTTGGCCTTCATTCTTCACAATAAATCAGTGCTCAGAAGGAAATATAGCCTTAGCACAGTACCTGATAATCCGATAATTCCGGTCTGGAGGTCCACAGCCTCCATAGCATACTAGCTGATGTACCCGGCTTCCTCCGGGCAAACGTTTGCTGTGCGGAACATTTTACCGCTGTTCACCCCCTTAGGAAAATTCCAGCTGCTTAGTGGATGGTGGCAAATAACTGTCACAGGAGCTAATTCAGTAAGGATAGCGGATGCTGCTAGTTAGCAGAATTTGATATCCTTTTGGTCGCATGCTGGGGGCCATCCATCTCAGAGCAATGCCGCCCAGCATGCTGACCGGAGCCTCCCCCCCCCCCCTTCAACAAGCAGGAATTGCGATCGCTTAGCTTAGCCCGCAGGAATCCCGGCGCCATCTTACCTAACACAGCGGCTGCGCGTGACATCACGCAGCCACCGCGACCACATCCCCGATACGTCCCCGTTCGCGCCGCACCGCCCATCGTTCGGTATGCCCCAGCCCTGCAACACTCCATCTCCTCCCTGGAAACAGAGAGTCCCCCCCCCCCCCCCCTCCCCGACTGCCTCTGCCTGATTGACAGGCAGAGGCGATCGCATTTTCTGCGCAGAAAATGCGGGCGCATGCGCATCTTTTCAGCAAAAATTCCGGTTGGATCGCAACCTGAATTAGCCCCACGGTTTCCAGACCACCCAGTAGGTCACATGTTCCAAGTCAAAGCATCACCATTGTAAATAGCGGGCAGACGTTTTGCCAAATCACACCGAAACGAAGCAACCAATTACGCCACCAATATTTTTCTGCAAATCTATGGACCAAGGGCCCGCTTCAGCTTGAGACGTACAAGTACGGAAATCGCTATTCTGCAATTTCTGCACTTCTGCGATCGCAATCTAAGTTCCATCAGGGGGGCTGCATTTTAGGGGCAGCGTGTGGCATTGGGGTTGTATGGGGCGGACAGCAGGGGCGTGTTCGGACCATTTGCGGGGCGGGCCTCTGCTAGCTGCTGCGACCCAAAACATGGCCGCCCGGTGACTCGTTCACAGCTAGGCTGCGTAGGCAGGGGGCAATCCTTAAGATGCGAGCGCATCTCAAACGCGTTCACATTTGACATAAATTGCAGCATTATTTGTTGAGGTGTACAGCAGAATCAATGGAATTAAACAGCTGTATCAATCATCGGACAAGGTTTAGTGTAGACAAACACTAACGTGTAAACGCACATCATTTCACTTTTACTATTGGCCGCTTTCAATACAAAACTAATTCAGCAGATCTGAGAACACAGCGTAAGGAACCTGACTGTAACATTATGTTTACACTACAATTAGTCTGCAGCGTAAACCCTGAAAGCAACAGCAAGAAGATTACAGAGGACACCGTGATTCAGTGGCGAAATAATCATCACGCTTTGGTCAATATTGTGAAACGGAATCAGCCGAGAAACAGATGCTAGAGAACAAATACCGCATGTTGGCTGCTGATAGGACTGTTCCCCTTTGTTAGCCGCGCTTTCCCATACACACACATTTGTCTACCTCGCCCGTATTTGTCCGATTAGAGGGCGTTAAAGCAAAGACAAATCTCAGAGGCGGAAACATGCAGAGTGGTTACACACCGAGAGCTTTCCCCGAAACCACAAATACACTGCAGCAAGCTTTACCCATTTCATTTGATACATACAGCATATATACATAGAAGAGCACGCATGAAAACTGATTTGAAGGCCATGCCAAGGAAACCTTTGTTGTCTGCTTGCTATGTCTGGAACACTCTAGCAGTGGCTAGGGATCTCCAGCTGAAACTACAAGTCCAAGCATGCCTTGACTAGTCCTCCTCTGTAACTAATGATTTTCTGGAGTAATCAGTCCCACCACCATTGATGATCGGTCATACTTCAAGGTCTTGTTTGAGTGAAGGATCACAACCAACATCCAGATGTGTAGAAATGAAGAGGAAGGAGCGGTATAAGAATACTTCCAGGCGCTCATTCATCTATAAGACATCGTCATGGTTTGTGACGGCGATATATATTACGCTGTACTTTATAGACAAAGCTTCCTAGATATCATGACAATTACATCAAATCTTCCAAATGAGAAATAACACCAAAAGTAAAGTCAACGGTTGGTTTAGTGGCTGCTTCTCCTGAGAACGGCAAACATAATATTGCTAATACGGGCAATGATTTATAAAGCACCGAAGGGCGGGCGGGTATATATAAAATGGGGACATACCTGGTAGACAAGAGGTAAGTACAGACCGGATAGGCTTTTATTAGGCAATGCTGTCTATAAATGTTGTTACCTATTGGGTACAAGCTACGGAAACTTTGTTTTTTTTGTAGCTTTGTACACATGGGAAATACGGTCAAACCTCTGAAAAAAGGAGGATTCTGAGTTTTGGCCATTTTGCAGTTAGTACATACCGCCTACAGCAGATGTACAGAAATACTGTAACTCCGGTCAAGAGAGATAGCCCAAATGTATTAAGCCTTAAAAAGTGATTAAGTGGAGACGGATAGAGTGATAAATGGCCAGCCAATCAGCTTCCTAACGGCCATGTCATAGGTTGTGTTTGAAAAACGACAGGAGCCGATTGGTTGGTACTTTATCACTTTTTATCCGTCTCCACTGTATCACTTTTTAAGCCTTGATACATTGGGGTCATAGCGGAGGTAGTTGGTGAGAGAGGCTGGGACGACAGATTGAATTGGGGAGAAAAGCAAATATTTTAAAAAGGATGGCGGTGGAGGAGGGGAGCTATAGGCAGGCGGAGAGGGAGTGGGGGAGTTTTAAGGGGGAAAAGGGAGGAGGGGTAACGAATGGAGGGGGCATTTGGGAATATACCAGTAGGTGAGTGGAATGTGCAAGATCGTGCATGAGAAGATATCCTGTCCAATGGTGTCTAAGTAAAAGTCGTGGGGTGAACGTAATAGGGTCCGAGTTGCCGGAGGTATGGGATTCCGTCCGAGAATGGCCGTATTTTTAAAGCGGCAATCACTTATAAGGCAATACCGACCTGGTACAAGGTAAATGATCGCCGCTTTAAAAATACGCCCATTCTTGGACCTCTGGCAACTTGGACCCTATAGGGTTTCAGGGGAGGGGAAGGTGTACAGACAAGCAAAGGCGATGTGGCAAAAAGATGTCCAGAGCAACTACTGAACCTCTTGACCATGTCTACATAGTTTTCTGCATTGGATTGCTGCCACGTGATTGGCTAAGCAGATACTGCCATTATTTTATAATGCCAGCATAACCCAGTTTTGCTTTATATTATTGGGATTTGAGCATTAACGAGTAGGTGTAGCAATAATGTGACCACAGAGTGTGTGTGTGTGTGTGTGTGTGTGTGTGTGTGTGTGTGTGTGTGTGTGTGTGTATATATATATATATATATATATATATATATATATATATATACATATACATATATACACACGCACACATATATATATATATATATATATATATATATATATATATAAGTATTACTGTAAGTGTTCATCTGTAGAACCAGCTTGGAGTGCCGCTGGCCTGGTTACACTGGCAGATGCGGTACTGAACAATCATAGACTGGCCTTGGAGAGAGGTAAAGTACCAGCCAATCAGTTCCTAACTCATATTACAAACAGCCTATAACGTGGCCATCAGGAGCTGATTGGCTGGTATTTTATCTCTGTCCACTTTAGCTCTCTCCAAGGCTTAGCACA
Organism: Pseudophryne corroboree; assembly: GCF_028390025.1. Lineage (NCBI taxonomy): Eukaryota > Metazoa > Chordata > Amphibia > Anura > Myobatrachidae > Pseudophryne > Pseudophryne corroboree. The sequence goes on along the minus strand of NC_086450.1, from coordinate 6,480,550 downwards.
TAGACCTTATTTACAGCTGTACACAAAGGAGTTATATGTTGTAGCAGATGACAAGGGGTATGTTATATAGTGTTGTATGTATAAAATAATGTAACGATCTTAGGGAAGATGTCCCCTGGCGAGGTGGCTCCAGCAGGTACGCTGTGTTTCGGCACATGAAAAGGTTACCGTGGAGGGGATTACAACTCCAGGTCCCTTTTATTACAACAACCAAAGAAAAAAAACAAAATGTGCGACTTGGGGTAATCTTCAAGACGCTGCCAAGATCACACAAAGCGTCCCTGCGTCACAGCGCTGCTTATCTGGCTTAATCACGGGGAATCATTTTCTTATCATGGTAAGATTTCCCCGTTACACCTGAACTTCAGATGAGAGACATCAATGCTTTCCCCTCAGATGATATTTCAGCGCACGCAGAAAAGAAAAAAAACTTTAATTCCGCCGAGAGAAAATTACGATCTCTCTTCAAAAGTTGAGAAACATTTTGATAATGGTTTGCGGATGGCGGCTGTCACTCACATCGCCGCCTCTTCCCAGGAAACACATAAAACGCCCTTATTAACGTGACAACGCAGTAATTGTAGTCTCGTTCGCTTCTGAGTGACACCCTAACAATGCAGAACGGCAGACACACAACATAATACCCCTCATCAGGGAGAGCGGGGGAAACGAATCTCCCAACACAGATGAAGTAAGACGAAGACGGGCGAAGCCGAGTGCGGCAGACAAACGTTTCGTGATTGTGGGCATGGCATCTGTTTACACGTGCGCAAAATGTAACATATACATGTAAACTGTAACATGATATTTTTCTGTTTGGAAGCCTTGAACAAAAACGGGGCATTTTTAATTCCCTTGAAATCGTTTGCAACAGCATCAAACTTTAAGGCGGCACCATTGGGTTTACATTGTATTCCTTGGTTTATTTTATTTAAAAAATATATATACTTTAGGGGGGAAAAAAAGTACTGTATTCTCTAAGGCATACTTTATATAATACGCTAAAAATAACAGACCCTTGTTGCGTTCCTGCACTCTAAGGGTTAATTTGGGACACAAATGGCGGCGATAAATCGATTGGTATTTTAGGTTAAGAACTGAGAAGCTTAAATGAATAATGGAGGTGGAAGTAAAGCATCAAGGTGGGAGGGGGCGTGTCTGCGGCACAGTGACATCAAGGTGGGAGGGGGCGTGTCTGCGGCACAGTGACATCAAGGTGGGAGGGGGCGTGTCTGCGGCACAGTGGCATCAAGGTGGGAGGGGGCGTGTCTGCGGCACAGTGACATCAAGGTGGGAGGGGGCGTGTCTGCAGCACAGTGACATCAAGGTGGGAGGGGGCGTGTCTGCGGCACAGTGACATCAAGGTGGGAGGGGGCGTGTCTGCAGCACAGTGACATCAAGATGGGAAGGGGCGTGTCTGCGGCACAGTGACATCAAGATGGGAAGGGGCGTGTCTGCGGCACAGTGACATCAAGGTGGGAGGGGGCGTGTCTGCGGCACAGTGACATCAAGGTGGGAGGGGGCGTGTCTGCGGCACAGTGACATCAAGGTGGGAGGGGGCGTGTCTGCGGCACAGTGACATCAAGGTGGGAGGGGGCGTGTCTGCGCCCAGTGGACCCAGGGAATACACCCCAACAATGGCCCTGACTCAGTGGGTGATATGTCAATATGCATAGGGTAAAACAAGGGGTTTTGCGCTTGCTTGGAAATAGTCTGAAAACATCTGTATGCGAGATGCGTATATTCAGAGCCGGGCGCATCAAGCCCTTACCGCTAGTCTGGGTGGACAGGAAGAGAAGCGGCGCTGTGACAAGTACAGTAAGGCCGCGCTCATGTAACAATCTGCACCATTTCTGTAACTCAGTGAACATACACTCATTTTGCATAAGACTTTCACACACGCACACAACTTGCGCTCACTTCCTGGGTGACTCTGAACCAGGCCCTGTGTATTTTAAGTAAAGCAACAACAACAACAACAACAACAAAAAAGCCAGTAACTTTGTGTCTGGAACACACCATGTCCCCATGCAAGGGGAGCAAATACATTTATATTGTTTCTGTGCATGGTAAAATAAGAATTTACTTACCGATAATTCTATTTCTCATAGTCCGTAGTGGATGCTGGGAACTCCGTAAGGACCATGGGGAAGAGCGGCTCCGCAGGAGACTGGGCACAAAAGTAAAGCTTTAGGACTACCTGGTGTGCACTGGCTCCTCCCCCTATGACCCTCCTCCAAGCCTCAGTTAGGATACTGTGCCCGGACGAGCGTACACAATAAGGAAGGATTTATGAATCCCGGGTAAGACTCATACCAGCCACACCAATCACACCGTACAACCTGGGATCTGAATCCAGTTAACAGCATGATAACAGAGGAGCCTCTGGAAAGATGGCTCACAACAATAATAACCCGATTTTTGTAACAATAACTATGTACAAGTATTGCAGACAATCCGCACTTGGGATGGGCGCCCAGCATCCACTACGGACTACGAGAAATAGAATTACCGGTGAGTAAATTCTTATTTTCTCTGACGTCCTAGTGGATGCTGGGAACTCCGTAAGGACCATGGGGATTATACCAAAGCTCCCAAACGGGCGGGAGAGTGCGGATGACTCTGCAGCACCGAATGAGAGAACTCCAGGTCCTCCTCAGCCAGGGTATCAAATTTGTAGAATTTAGCAAACGTGTTTGCCCCTGACCAAGTAGCTGCTCGGCAAAGTTGTAAAGCCGAGACCCCTCGGGCAGCCGCCCAAGATGAGCCCCTTTCCGTGTGGAATGGGCTTTTACAGATTTTGGCTGTGGCAGGCCTGCCACAGAATGTGCAAGCTGAATTGTGCTACAAATCCAACGAGCAATAGTCTGCTTAGAAGCAGGAGCACCCAGCTTGTTGGGTGCATACAGGATAAACTGCGAGTCAGATTTTCTGACTCCAGCCGTCCTGGAAACATATATTTTCAGGGCCCTGACTACGTCCAGCAACTTGGAGTCCTCCAAGTCCCAAGTAGCCGCAGGTACCACAATAGGCTGGTTCACGTGAAACGCTGAAAACACCTTAGGGAGAAATTGAGGATGAGTCCTCAATTCCGCCCTGTCTGGAAGATCAGATAAGGGCCTTTACAGGATAAAGCCCCCAATTCTGACACGCGCCTGGCCGAGGCCAGGGCCAACAACATGACCACTTTCCATGTGAGATATTTTAACTCCACAGACTCAAGTGGTTCAAACCAATGTGACTTTAGGAACCCCAAAACTACATTGAGATCCCAAGGTGCCACTGGAGGCACAAAAGGAGGCTGTATATGCAGTACCCCTTTTACAAAACGTCTGAACTTCAGGAACTGAAGTTAGTTCTTTCTGGAAGAAAATTGACAGGGCCGAAATTTGAACCTTAATGGACCCAAATTTTAGGCACATAGACACTCCTGTTTACAGGAAATGCAGGAATCGACCTAGTTGAAAATTCCTCCATCGGGGCCTTACTGGCCTCGCACCCCGCAACATATTTTCGCCAAATGCGGTGATAATGCTTTGCGGTTACATCCTTCCTGGCTTGATCAGGGTAGGGATGACTTCATCCGGAATGCCTTTTTCCTTCAGGATCCGGCGTTCAACCGCCCTGCCGTTAAACGCAGCCGCGGTAAGTCTCGGAATAGACAGGGTCCTTGCTGGAGCAGGTCCCTTCTTAGAGGTAGAGGCCACGGGTCCTCCGTGAGCATCTCTTGAAGTTCCGGGTACCAAGTCCTTCTTGGCCAATCCGGAGTCACGAGTATAGTTCTTACTCCCCTCCGTCTTATAATTCTCAGTACTTTTGGTATGAGAGGAAGAGGAGGGAACACATACACTGACTGGTACACCCACGGTGTTACCAGAGCGTCCACAGCTATTGCCTGAGGGTCCCTTGACCTGGCGCAATACCTGTCCAATTTTTTGTTTAGGCGGGACGACATCATGTCCACCTTTGGTTTTTCCCAATGGTTTACAATCATGTGGAAGACTTCTGGGTGAAGCCCCCACTCTCCCGGGTGGAGGCCGTGCCTGCTGAGGAAGTCTGCTTCCCAGTTGTCCACTCCCGGAATGAATACTGCTGACAGTGCTATCCCATGATTTTCCGCCCAGCGAAGAATCCTTGCAGCTTCTGCCATTGACTGCTTCTTGTGCCACCCTGTCTGTTTACATGGGTGACTGCCGTGATGTTGTCCGACTGGATCAACACCGGCAGACCTTGAAGCAGAGGTCTTGCTAAGCTGAGAGCATTGTAAATGGCCCTTAGCTCCAGGATATTTATGTGAAATGATGTCTCCAGGCTTGACCATAAGCCCTGGAAATTTTTTCCCTGTGTGACTGCTCCCCAGCCTCGCAGGCTGGCATCCGTGGTCACCAGGACCCAGTCCTGAATGCCGACTCTGCGGCCCTCTAGAAGATGAGCACTCTGCAACCACCACAGGAGGGACACCCTTGTCCTTGGTGACCGGGTTATCCGCTGATGCATCTTAAGATGCGACCCGGACCATTTGTCCAGCAGGTCCCACTGGAAAGTTCTTGCGTGGAATCTGCCGAATGGCTTTGCTTCGTAGGAAGCTACCATTTTTCCAAGAACCCTTGTGCATTGATGCACTGAGACTTGGCTCGGTTTTAGGAGGTTCCTGACTAGCTCGGATAACTCCCTGGCTCTCTCCTCCGGGAGAAACACCTTTTTCTGAACTGTGTCCAGAATCATCCCTAAGAACAGAAGACGAGTCGTCGGAACCAGCTGCGATTTTGGAATATTGAGAATCCAATCGTGCTGTCGCAACACTACCTGAGATAGTGCTACACCGACCTCCAACTGTTCCCAGGATCTTACCCTTATCAGGAGATCGTCCAAGTAAGGGATAACTAAAACTCCCTTCCTTCGAAGGAGTATCATCATTTCGGCCATTACCTTGGTAAAGACCCGGGGTGCCGTGGACTTTCCAAACGGCAGCGTCTGAAACGGATAGTGACAGTTCTGTACCACAAACCTGAGGTACCCTTGGTGAGAAGGGTAAATTTGGACATGAAGGTAAGCATCCTTGATGTCCAGAGACACCATGTAGTCCCCTTCTCTTGAATTTGAACCTCTGTATGTAAGTGTTCAAAGATTTTAGATTTAAAATCGGTCTCACCGAGCCGTCCGGCTTCGGTACCACAACAGTGTGGAGTAATACCCCTTTCCCTGTTGCAGGAGGGGTACCTTAATTATCACCTGCTGGGAATACAGCTTGTGAATGGCTTCCAACACTGCCTCCCTGTCTGCTTGTAAAGCCCCAGCGTCATGCTGAGGGCTTGGCAGAGGCGGGAGAGGGCTTCTGTTCCTGGGAACTGGCTGATTTCTGCAGCCGTTTCCCTCTCCCTCTGTCACGGGGCAGAAATGAGGAACCTTTTGCCCACGTGCCCTTATGGGAACGAAAGGACTGCGCCTGATAATACGGCGTCTTCCTATGTTGAGAGGCGACCTGGGGTAAAAAACGTGGATTTCCCAGCTGTTGCCGTGGCCACCAGGTCTGAAAGACCGACCCCAAATAACTCCTCCCCTTTATAAGGCAATACTTCCATATGCCATTTGGAATCCACATCACCTGACCACTGTCGTGTCCATAACCCTCTTCTGGCAGAAATGGACAGCGCACTTACTCTTGATGCCAGTCGGCAAATATCCCGCTGTGCATCACCCATATATAGAAATGCATCTTTTAAATGCTCTACAGGCAATAATATACTGTCCCTATCTAGGGTATCAATATTTTCAGTCAGGGAATCCGACCACGCCAACCCAGCACTGCACATCCAGGCTGAGGCGATTGCTGGTCGCAGTATAACACCAGTATGTGTGTAAATACATTTTAGGATACCCTCCTGCTTTCTATCAGCAGGATCCTTAAGGGCGGCCATCTCAGGAGAGGGTAGAGCCCTTGTTCTTACAAGCGTGTGAGCGCCTTATCCCCCCTAGGGGGTGTTTCCCAACGCACCCTAACCTCTGGCGGGAAAGGATATATGCCAATAACTTTTTAGAAATTATCAGTTTTTTTATCGGGGGAAACCCACGCATCATCACACACCTCATTTAATTTCTCAGATTCAGGAAAACTACAGGTAGTTTTTCCTCACCGAACATAATACCCCTTTTTGGTGGTACTCGTATTATCAGAAATGTGTAAAACATTTTCCATTGCCTCAATCATGTAACGTGTGGCCCTACTGGAAGTCATATTTGTCTCTTCACCGTCGACACTGGAGTCAGTATCCGTGTCGGCGTCTGTATTTGCCATCTGAGGTAACGGGCGCTTTAGAGCCCCTGACGGCCTATGAGACGTCTGGACAGGCACAAGCTGAGTAGCCGGCTGTCTCATGTCAATCACTGTCTTTTGTAAAGAGCTGACACGGTCATGTAATTCCTTCCAGCAGTTCATCCACTCAGATGTCGACCCCCTAGGGGGTGACATCCCTATTACAGGCAATTTGCTCCGCCTCCACATCATTTTCCTCCTCATACATGTCGACACAAACGTACCGACACACAGCACACACACAGGGAATGCTCTGATAGAGGACAGGACCCCACTAGCCCTTTGGGGAGACAGAGGGAGAGTATGCCAGCACACACCAGAGCGCTATATATATATATATATACAGGGATAACCTTATATAAGTGTTTTTCCCCTTATAGCTGCTGTATTGTTTATACTGCGCCTAATTAGTGCCCCCCTCTCTTTTTTAACCCTTTCTGTAGTGTAGTGACTGCAGGGGAGAGCCAGGGAGCTTCCCTCCAACGGAGCTGTGAGGGAAAATGGCGCCAGTGTGCTGAGGAGATAGGCTCCGCCCCTTTCTCGGCGGCCTTTTCTCCCGTTTTTCAGTGTAATCTGGCAGGGGTTAAAATTCATCCATATAGCCCTGGGGGCTATATGTGATGTATTTTCGCCAGCCAAGGTGTTTTTATTGCTGCTCAGGGCGCCCCCCCCTAGCGCCCTGCACCCTCAGTGACCGAAGTGTGAAGTGTGCTGAGGAGCAATGGCGCACAGCTGCAGTGCTGTGCGCTACCTTGGTGAAGACAGGATGTCTTCTGCCGCCGATTTTCCGGACCTCTTCTTGCTTCTGGCTCTGGGACCGGACTCCATGGCTGGGCCTGTGTTCGATCCCTCTGGAGCTAATGGTGTCCAGTAGCCTAAGAAGCCCAATCCACTCTGCACGCAGGTGAGTTCGCTTCTTCTCCCCTTAGTCCCTCGATGCAGTGAGCCTGTTGCCAGCAGGTCTCACTGAAAATAAAAAACCTAAAACTAAACTTTCACTAAGAAGCTCAGGAGAGCCCCTAGTGTGCACCCTTCTCGGCCGGGCACAAAAATCTAACTGAGGCTTGGAGGAGGGTCATAGGGGGAGGAGCCAGTGCACACCAGGTAGTCCTAAAGCTTTACTTTTGTGCCCAGTCTCCTGCGGAGCCGCTATTCCCCATGGTCCTTACGGAGTTCCCAGCATCCACTAGGACGTCGGAGAAATACTGGCTGCTTTTGCATGTAGCCCACAGAAGTTAATTTTTACTGTACACTGCAATATAGATTTCAACTTGAACACACCCCACCGAAATCTAACTCTCCACTTCTCACGGTAAAAATAGTCTTTACCATGATTGCTCATATCAAGCGCCGCCACCTTCTCTACCAGCAGCGTTGACACCTTCTCTACCTGCCGCGCCTTCTCTACCTGCAGCGCAGCTACCTTCTCTACCTGCAGCGCCGCCACTTCACTACCTGCAGCGCCGCCACCTTCTCTACCTGCAGCGCCGCCACCTTCTCTACATGCAGCGCCGCCACCTTCTCTACCTGCAGCGCGGCCACCTTCTCTACCTGCAGCGCGGCCACCTTCTCTACCTGCAGCGCAGCCACCTTCTCTACCTGCAGCGCAGCCACCTTCTCTACCTGCAGCGCCGCCACCTTCTCTACCTGCAGCGCCGCCACCTTCTCTACCTGCAGCGCCGCCACCTTCTCTACCCGCAGCGTTGCCACCTTCTCTACCCGCAGCGCCGCCACCTTCTCTACCCGCAGCGCCGCCACCTTCTCTACCCGCAGCGCAGCCACCTTCTCTACCCGCAGCGCCGCCACCTTCTCTAGCCGCAGCGCCGCCACCTTCTCTACCCGCAGCGTTGCCACCTTCTCTACCCGCAGCGCAGCCACCTTCTCTACCCGCAGCGCAGCCACCTTCTCTACCCGCAGCGCAGCCACCTTCTCTACCCGCAGCGCAGCCACCTTCTCTACCCGCAGCGCAGCCACCTTCTCTACCCGCAGCGCAGCCACCTTCTCTACCCGCAGCGCAGCCACCTTCTCTACCCGCAGCGCAGCCACCTTCTCTACCCGCAGCGCAGCCACCTTCTCTACCCGCAGCGCCGCCACCTTCTCTACCTGCAGTGTTGCCACCTTCTCTACCTGCAGCGCCACCACCTTCTCTACCCGCAGCGCCGCCACCTTCTCTACCTGTAGCACCGCCACCTTCTCTACCCGCAGCGCCGCCACCTTCTCTACCTGTAGCACCGCCACCTTCTCTACCTGCAGCGCCGCCACCTTCTCTACCCGCAGCGCCGCCACCTTCTCTACCCGCAGCGCCGCCACCTTCTCTACCCGCAGCGCAGCCACCTTCTCTACCCGCAGCGCAGCCACCTTCTCTACCCGCAGCGCAGCCACCTTCTCTACCCGCAGCGCAGCCACCTTCTCTACCCGCAGCGCAGCCACCTTCTCTACCTGCAGCGCCGCCACCTTCTCTACCTGCAGTGTTGCCACCTTCTCTACCTGCAGCGCCACCACCTTCTCTACCCGCAGCGCCGCCACCTTCTCTACCTGTAGCACCGCCACCTTCTCTACCCGCAGCGCCGCCACCTTCTCTACCCGTAGCACCGCCACCTTCTCTACCTGCAGCGCCGCCACCTTCTCTACCCGCAGCGCAGCTACCTTCTCTACCCGCAGCGCCGCCACCTTCTCTACCTGCAGCGCCGCCACCTTCTCTACCTGCAGCGCGGCCACCTTCTCTACCTGCAGCGCGGCCACCTTCTCTACCTGCAGCGCGGCCACCTTCTCTACCCGCAGCGCAGCCACCTTCTCTACCCGCAGCGCCGCCACCTTCTCTACCTGCAGCGCAGCCACCTTCTCTACCTGCAGCGCAGCCACCTTCTCTACCCGCAGCGCAGCCACCTTCTCTACCTGCAGCGCAGCCACCTTCTCTACCTGCAGCGCCGCCACCTTCTCTACCCGCAGCGCCGCCACCTTCTCTACCTGCAGCGCAGCCACCTTCTCTACCTGCAGCACGGCCACCTTCTCTACCCGCAGCGCAGCCACCTTCTCTACCCGCAGCGCAGCCACCTTCTCTACCTGCAGCGCAGCCACCTTCTCTACCTGCAGCGCCGCCACCTTCTCTACCTGCAGTGTTGCCACCTTCTCTACCTGCAGCGCCACCACCTTCTCTACCCGCAGCGCCGCCACCTTCTCTACCTGTAGCACCGCCACCTTCTCTACCCGCAGCGCCGCCACCTTCTCTACCTGTAGCACCGCCACCTTCTCTACCTGCAGCGCAGCCACCTTCTCTACCCGCAGCGCAGCCACCTTCTCTACCTGCAGCGCAGCCACCTTCTCTACCTGCAGCGCCGCCACCTTCTCTACCCGCAGCGCCGCCACCTTCTCTACCTGCAGCGCAGCCACCTTCTCTACCTGCAGCACGGCCACCTTCTCTACCCGCAGCGCAGCCACCTTCTCTACCCGCAGCGCAGCCACCTTCTCTACCTGCAGCGCCGCCACCTTCTCTACCTGCAGTGTTGCCACCTTCTCTACCTGCAGCGCCACCACCTTCTCTACCCGCAGCGCCGCCACCTTCTCTACCTGTAGCACCGCCACCTTCTCTACCCGCAGCGCCGCCACCTTCTCTACCTGTAGCACCGCCACCTTCTCTACCTGCAGCGCCGCCACCTTCTCTACCCGCAGCGCAGCTACCTTCTCTACCCGCAGCGCCGCCACCTTCTCTACCTGCAGCGCCGCCACCTTCTCTACCTGCAGCGCGGCCACCTTCTCTACCTGCAGCGCGGCCACCTTCTCTACCTGCAGCGCGGCCACCTTCTCTACCCGCAGCGCAGCCACCTTCTCTACCCGCAGCGCCGCCACCTTCTCTACCTGCAGCACCGCCACCTTCTCTACCTGCAGCGCAGCCACCTTCTCTACCCGCAGCGCAGCCACCTTCTCTACCTGCAGCGCAGCCACCTTCTCTACCTGCAGCGCCGCCACCTTCTCTACCCGCAGCGCCGCCACCTTCTCTACCTGCAGCGCAGCCACCTTCTCTACCTGCAGCACGGCCACCTTCTCTACCCGCAGCGCAGCCACCTTCTCTACCCGCAGCGCAGCCACCTTCTCTACCTGCAGCGCAGCCACCTTCTCTACCTGCAGCGCCGCCACCTTCTCTACCCGCAGCGCCGCCACCTTCTCTACCTGCAGCACCGCCACCTTCTCTACCTGCAGCGCCGCCACCTTCTCTACCTGCAGCGCAGCCTTTTAGCACCATAAATGCCATTCCTCACACGCTTAATACCACATCTGCTCTTCTATATCCTTGTTTCCTCTTCATGTGTCCTGTTACTACAATGAGAATGACTCTGACAGACACAATGTGCACTAGTGACCTATTTCCATAACTGCATCTCTCTATTAATGACCTGGGCATGTGTGACGCTCACTTATTCCCCAATCACACGTGTCTGCTCTGCTGGGATGGAGGTACACAGCGCGGTATGGGGCTCACCTGTACCCGACAATGGTAACGGATGCTTCCTCTTGCTGGTATGGAAATTCAATATCTAACATAATAAAGTCACGGTATTTCTCTTAAAAGGTCACTGTTAGTAGCAATTACAGCCCGTAAATTACACGATACCACTCACTAACCATGAGAATTCAGACAACAGCGTCACAAACTGAAATCTGCATTAAGTGCACATTGCGGCTATAACTGAAAAGCCTCGGCAGATTAATTAGTGTGTGGTAATTTCCCGTGGCTGATTTGGTCCTAAGACACCATTCGACAGGATATCTCCTCATGCAAGATCCTGCACACTCCCCCCCACCTTCTGGCATCCCCCCCAACCCCCCTCCATTCATTACCCCTTCTCCCTGTGTCCTATTAACATTCCCCCACACTCCCTCCCATTCCGCCTGCCCATAGCTAAACTGCTCACCCTGCTTCCCCACTGACGAGTGCCATCCTGGCCACCCCCTACTTATGGCCCTGATATGCAATAAAGGACTTTGGGGGACATTTACTAAGCAGTGATGAGAGCGGAGAAGTGAGCAGGTAGAGCAGTTGCCCATGGCAACCAATCAGCACTGAAGTAACATCTATAATTTGCATACTATAAAATGATACAGAGCTGCTGATTGGTTGATGGGACAACTTCTCCACTGGCTCACTTCTCCGCTCTTATCACTGCTTAGTAAATATCCTCCAAAGCCAAGTTCCCTACAGTGTCCAGACAGCATCCATCAGTCTCCTACAGGTTCTTCTTCCTCACACAGAGAAGAGGAATAAGGGGGGTGGATCATAGTGTCGACAGTAACTAGGTCGACAGTCATTAGGTCAACCACTAATGGTCGACAGTGAGGTCGGCGCGGTCATTAGTTCGACACAGAAAAGGTCGACATGAGGTTTTTTATATATTTTTGGTGTCGTATTCTTCGTAAACTGACTGGAAACCCCAATTAGTTAACAGTGTCCGCTCGCCATACTTCAGGCAAAGTGCCTCTCTCCGCTACCGCATTATCCCCAATCGTAGTCCACGTGGATCGTAACGTATGAAAAAGTTAAAAAAATGAACAAAAAAAAGTGCCCTGGCGACCTAGTGACCATGTCAATCTAATGCACGTCGACCAACAGTGGTTGACATAATGAGTGTCGACCTACACAGTGCTATCGACCTAAAGACCGGATACCGGAATAAGACCCACCAGTATTACTGAGCTCTTCCCCGGCCTCTCCTAAGCTCTGCGCTTTCAGGGAAAACAACGACCGAGAATCACAAGGTTATCCTCAAATCCAACAGCATGGGCTACCGGCGAGGCGCGGCAGGTTGCAGTCTGCGACAGCTCAGCATGTGACCGGGACGACCAGAAGACAGCTGTAACCCTTAGTTTGGCTCCATGGATTCTTCTTAACACAGGAAGGGCTGAGGAGCACGGCAGAGAGGATGGGACAACGCCAGCGCCAGAGGACGCGTCCTTAAGCACAGAGCCTGCAGAGGCTTATTCACATGCTGCTGCATTAGTTCTGTTGCACATTGGTGGTCATTCCGAGTTGATCGCAGCCAGCAACTTTTTGCTGCCCGTGCGATCAACCTGACACCGCCTTTGGGGGAGTGTATTTTAGCATAGCAGGGATGCGATTGCTTGCGCAGCCCTGTTATGCTAAAAAAGTTTCCTGCAAAACAAGACTGGCCCTGCAGCTACTTACCCTGTGCGATGGATCCAGCAATGAAGGTCCCGATCCTGACGTCAGACATCCGCCCTCCGTTCGCCTGGACACGCCTGAGTTGTTCTTACCACTCCCCGAAAACGGCCTCCAACAGTGAGTATCCGCCCCGGAACGCCTCTCCGCTGTCAATCTTCTTCCGTCCAGTGCTGCGTCTTTTTTTTCCCGCTGGGCGCTCCGTTGCCTGGCGACGTACAGCTGCGTGCATACGTGTCGGAATGACCCCCATTGTCTCATCTTTTATATTCACCACCATTGTTTAATGACAATATTATAATTTTAGTCAGTTTGCTGGTTTGGGTTACTGGCAATATTTCTTTTCACCGTGATTAACCGCCCCCCATACAGCTGTTCCTCACATCTACACACCCTACATATCTGTATTGTTTGTGGTTTATAAATGGCCGCTTGTATGCTGGTGCTATGTAAAGTTCAGTAATAAATCATTTACTGCTGCTGAGCAACACGCCAAGCTACAAGTAACTCCTGGCCCCCGTACGCAGCAATAGGACAGGACGCAGAGCGCAGCGCACATCTACCGCCATTCCTGGCAGATCGTGTAACTCAGTAACACAAGGCCTGTAATCTATGGTATCACTTTGCTTTAATATCCAGCAGTTGTTTCACTTGCACTTGAGAAATTCTATAGAGTTTACTTTATCATAAGTTTCTAAGTGTTTTTCCATTTCCGGATGACTAATTTATTGGCTCATTCTCTGTTTATGTTACAGTACTCTCTCCTTCTAGCTGTTTTCTGTTGTATTATGATCATAGGGCAGAATCATTTCCATTGCAAGTGTATACAATCATATTAAGCCGCATAAAATAGTTTTACCAAAATCCATTCCGCGCACAGCCCCAGCAGTCCATGTTTTCAGGATTTCCTTAATCATGCACCCAAATGTACAGTACACACCAGAACGACGGATCATCACTTACCCATCAGCCGCACATTACGTCTACCAGAAGTACCGGCTGCGATGCCATTTCCACCGGTTCCTGTGACCAACATATTGGGAGTCATTCCGAGTTGTTCGCTGTGCAGCGATGAGGCCAAAAAACGGCACTTCAGCGTATGCGGCGCAATGCGTACGCGCATCGTACTATTATAACGAACGATGCAGTTTCACACAGGGTCCAGTGATGCTTTTCAGTCGCACAGGCAGCCGCAGAGTGATTGACATAAAGTGGGCGTTTCTAGGTGTCAACTGACCGTTTTCAGGGAGTGTTCGGAAAAAACGCAGGCGTGCCAGGAAAAACGCAGGCGTGGCTGGGCGAACGTAGGGCGTGTTTGTGACGTCAAATCAGGAACTGAATGGTCTGAAGTGATCGCAAGCACTGAGTAGGTTTTGAGCTACTCTGACACTGCACAAAATTATTTTGTAGAGATCCTTTCGTTCGCACTTCTGCTAAGCTAAAATACACTCCCAGTGTGAGGCGGCATAGCGTTTGCACGGCTGCTAAAAACTGCTAGCGAGCGATCAACTCGGAATGACCCCCATTGTGCAGTCATCTGTACACACAATAAGACGTGAACGATAAATCTGTACAATATCTGGCAGCACTGCCGGTATGATCTGTGAAAGACATTGCTCATGGATGTATTGGGTGTACATACGTGCAGCTGGTTGGTACGATAACCAGTAGCGTGTAGCCAGTATTAGTCAATACGGTCAATTGGCTGGGTCAGTAATTATATCTCTTGGCCCTACAAACATAAATTGCAGGATCAGAAGATATTTGGGTGTGTGAGGAATGGATATTAGAAACACTGGCATAGGAGAATGGCGTCTTCTCTCAGGACAACAAAAATAAACTATGTGATGACATAAAGACATGGCTGAAGAGCTCAGAAAGGAATTGAGGGGGGGGGGGGGGGAATCAGCAACGTAGCAAGGTAAATTAAGTCATCACTGAGCAAAAGGCCAATTTTACTATGTTTTTTTAAACTGCAATATTAATTTACACTGATATCAATACAAAATGTATACAGAGTGTTGCAACTTTGCCGAAACATAATTTGCTCCACCTTATAGAAGGGCATTCTCCAATTAAATAATAACCTGTTGAGCAGTGCACCACTGGACCTATTCACATCCTAATATCTGTTACCCAATCAAAGTGATTACCATTATACAGAGTGAATCCGCCAGCGACAAATCTTAATTCCGGGCATGCACGGTTACGACGCTTCCAGTAAAGCACTTTGTACCCAGTGAGTAGTTTTTATAAGTTAATAAAAAAACACACACAGAATAAATTACCGCACAAGTGCAATCTTTTAAAGGTGGAGAATAATAATAACAATAAAAATGAAACACAGTCCAACAATATTAAAGCTCGGCCAAATAAAAGAAAAAACAATGGCAGACGACCAAGTTTACATTTATCTGGCAGCGAATAATTCCATAAGCAGAGGAAAGTGTGAGAATGTTAATATGAAAAATATATACTTCCCATTAAAGACGTTCTTCTTAAGATTCAATTTTACGGTACCCTGACTCTGCTGATGTGAAGAAAAGCATAAAGCACCGAGGAATTCTGCTGGTAACAACAGGCGCAACATTGATTAAATAACTGATTTAATAGAAGATAATAAATGGGATAAGAAGAAATACGCAAATGTTAAACTTCTCCATTAACTTAGATCAAGGAGTAAGCTCTATGAAATTGATCTGCACTTGTAATAGGTTTGGAGATGTCTGCTGCAAGGACAATTGCACGGAAGGTAACGTAATGCGCTGGGGAACGGCTGGAGTGACGAGCCAATAGGGAACCAGCCCCAAATCAATTGATTTACGGATAAGGGTTAACGCCAGAGAAGCAATTAGTACACTGTGCTTAATTGCTCCCACGCCGACATTCGGGAATGACACTTGTTTAATGCGCAGCAGTCTGCTTGTACAGCAGTACTCACTGTTGCATACACTCAGTATCTGGATGATGGAGGGACGCGAGAGGCGAGCCAGGTACACAAGAAACCTGATGAAGCACAGGAACACTAGAGGATAGAAGACCTCATACGCTGGCATAGTGAAGGTGGTATTACGATGGCGTGCATCATGACGTCAGCAATACCCGACCGCAGTTTCAGAGAGGACTGTGCCTCCGCCTGGGATTTATCCAAAGCTATATTTACTTACTGCTCTATTATTAGCATGCTCCAAAATAAGAGCTTTGTCTCTTGCTTCATTGCATTTTGCTATTGTACCTCAAGCCTGCCAACATCAGAGGGAGCCTATCCGGAAGAAACAAGTTGCTGCCCCAAAGGTGGAGCGCTCTGAAAGAATGCCCTACCGGTTCCACAAAGGTGGCAGAAGGAACTCTAGCCTAGACCAAGAGGACTCCAGGGGGTAAATTTACTAAGATGGGAATTCTATTTCAGATGAAATGTTGCCCATAGCAACCAATCAGATTTTACTTCTCATTTATCTAGCACCTTCTAGAAGATAATACCTGGAATCTGATTGGTTGCTATGGGCAACATCCCATCTTAAATAGAACTCCCATTTTAGTAAATACACCCCCAGGACTACCCAGCAACAGAGTGGGCCGGACCCCTTACTCGGTATGTGAGATCAGAGATCTTGGTCTGGCGTGTGACGCACAGGGGGTGAAAAATGCTTCAAGAGGGGTATTTTGACCAACAGTCAAAATACCAACGTTCATTATACTGACATGTTCAAAATGCAGACATAATCAGAATACCGACAATTAAAATGCCGACGTGCATTTTTACGGAATTGTTGTTCATACTTTACCATCCCATTGGACCTGGAGGGGGAATATAATAGTGTGCAGAGCACGCTCGCCATGCGAGGGGACGTGGTACACTTATACAGTGTCCATGTCAACATGGACACCAAAAAAGCAGAAAAACTCATGTCGGTATTTTGAAATGGTATTGTGTCCGTCGGTAAATCATACTGTACCCCTTCAAAAGCTAGCGCTTGAGCAAAGTTATCCAACAGCAGCGAGTTTCATGCGCACAAACAATGCGCTAAGCCCCTTTATGCTTCCTGCTGGGGACGACTAGACGCCACACGTTGGTCTGTATACAGAGCGTCCCCGATAGGCATCTGGCTGGCATTACATACAGGTTTACCACGGGGCAGGTAAGCGTACAGACACCCTTATTGGCATGTAGAGGGACACTGTCCAGTACATACATGTCTGACGTGTGACTTACGGTGGCTGTATGCAATGCACAGAGTCACTGCAGGGGCACACTTCTAGCAGGCGGGGGCAGTAACTTGCACACAATAGGTCACTACAGGGGCAAGTCACCCAGCCTACCTACCTAATACCTATAGTTGGCGATCACCGTGCACTGAAATGATCTTCTTACAGAACTGCTGCCTCCTAATATTCCTCTTTCAGATCACGTAGAACCAACGCGTTTCCAATTAGTGCATTAATCAGTATACTGTGCTAGGACCTACCTGCAGCAAATCCGTGTACTAAGATACGCCAGAGCCAGCCTGCAATTCAGAGGACTCTGGAATATAAACCTTCACCGGTAAACCGAGCTCTAGCACATCAGTACCTAAAGAACGGATTTCCAAAATAATCATGCTCGGCGGTAATTAATTCACAGGAAAACTTTAATTCGTGGCGACAGGTCTACCTGAAAATAGTACTCTCGGTAGAAACCTATTTTTATCCCATCACACACGCAGTAACGTCATTATATATTATAGTCAGAGTCTCGTTTCCAAAGGACTGTGCAGTATAAGATGTATCCGATGTGTACAGCTACTGGCTGCCAGTCTGACACTAGGTACAAATATTTAAATGATGAAACGCGTGGGTGACAAGTGCTTGGCACTTCAGCTACCGGCATCTTCTCCCACTTATCCTGGTACACACATGACAAGTGTTATGTAATATCTGAAACTGTGCCCGACTTATCCTCCCGCACAAAACAAAATACAGATTCTTTTGTGTTCGTCTTTCTGTTTTTTCTTCTTCCATTCCACATATTTCCAGCTAAATAAATCTAGTTGTCAGAAGGAGAAGCTGTTGCCAGACCCAGCGAGATATTACTGTAGCAATACACAGATACATGCGCAGGAAGATGTAGCAATTACAGTTACAATCATCTGATGGCGCTGGATTGAATAAAACGCGTTATGAAAATCCGGGGAGCAAACTGAACTCTGGCACAATGCTGGTTACTGCTAGTGAAAGCGGTGAGCATACAGCACATTTATCTTCTGATAGGGGTGGCCACTGACTATCGATGGCTTGCTCCCAATGGCAAATAAGTGCCAAAACGCCATCGCTATTAAGTATTGTGTGAGGCCACAGCCTTCCACGGTGCTTGCACCAACCTAAGCCATCGATGCAAGCAAATCAGCCCCACCCCCCCATGATGTCATACTGCAATGGACAACAAGTGTAGGGCATGTTCCTGGAGGTCTCCTGAGTACCTGGGTCTACTCCCCCCAAATTCTAGAGTCTCACAGACATTCCAGGAGCGTTGGACCTTTCCATCTAACTGTTGTTACTGATTTGGCATTTCATACCGGAACATAATCTGGGGATTGTTGTATGGCTACATTGGCGTCTAATCACCAAGCACATCCTCACACTGAGGCAACGGGTTACGGAGGTTAAACAAATAGTTTACGCCCATAAGACAAGCAAGTTTAGAAAGTAAAGTAACTCTTACTTGTCAAATGAAATGTTCCGTGTCTTGACATAAGTTGATTAGCGGAAACCGTGATAAGCATTGAAAGTAGGCATTAATCACAAACATGCGGAAATTGGGAGGTGGGTTTGTTTTTAGCTCAACCTCAGTCTGATTTAATTATACCAAAACCTTCTCGGGTGTTTTGACAGATGACTATCCAGTCGCGCTGCATGAAAAGTTTGTGCTCGTTAGCCATGGAAATGAAAACTTCTCACTGCGCTAAGTAGCAGCAATCCCTGCCTGAAACAAAATGCATTTGTATACATTACACGCCATCTACGGCACATCTCCACGAAGAACTCGCTGACGAGCCGCCGCTTTCCGAATTTAGCCATGAGGTTAATCTGCCGGCGGCGCCTGCTGATGTTCTCTGATAGACGTGTTATCAAAGCAGGTCCACAATCACTTCTTCCTAGCGGCGATTTGCATAACGACTGATAAAAAAATAACATCATGTACTTTGGAAATGAGAGCAATTATAACGTCTCAATTAAGTTTTCTTGACAAACATGTCACACTGGTCTGATATGTTCTGATGTCTATATATTAGCAAAACGTGCTGCGTCTGGGCTTAATTTAGAATAGAATGGTGTTACACGGTAAAAAGGATGCTTACACACCTGTGGGGGAGATGTAGCAAACGTTGCAAGTAAATTGCGCTAATCTTCCCCTTACGATAGCCTGCACGCCGGTGTGCGAGAAAACCTCTTCCGATAGTTGTCCTGGTAATGCATAGTCCAAATGCGCAAGCCACAAAGAATGGAGAGGGATATGTGGAGTATTGCGTGTGTCAACACTCTTCGAAAGCTGATAAACGTCTCCACCAAAACTTCTCCGATGACCTCCTGGAACTGGAAGACAATTCTGGAGACACCGCTGACAACACTGTACCACCAGGGATGGTTTGTCAATAGTCTCATGTTATCTGTGTAGACATAATGAATGTTGAATCGCTATGGGCAGCATGGATGGTGTAGTGGTTAGCATTACTGCCACACAGTACTGAGGTCATGGGTTCAATTACCAACATGACTAACTGTGTGGAGTTTGTATATTCTCCCCGTACTTGTGTGGGTTTCCTCTGGGTATTCTAGGTGTGTGTGTGTGTGTGTGTGTGTGTGTGTGTGTGTGTGTGTGTGTGTGTGTGTGTGTGTGTGTGTGTGTGTAGGGAACATAGGCAAATATTCTCTGTAAAGCGCTGCAGAATATGTGTGCGCTATACAACATGTTAAATGTCGACCAAAAATACCACCAGACCCCAACAAATGCCGTTTTATAAAGTGGTTCCAAGTCCTATGTGCTTATACCTCTCGGCTTACACCACACCTAACATGTTGCATTGCAACGGTGACTTCATCACAACCCCTGATGAAGTCATCACTGTGCCGGAAATACTGGGCGTGGTCAAAGCATAGACTGAATAAAACATGGAATGTGGGTCCACTTGTAGAGCTGAAGCCTGGGCAATTACATCTGAGGATCCCAGCATAGGGGACTGACAGCATGCAAAGACCAAGGGCGACGTATCTTACACATGCAAAAGTGCAATGAATTTGTCAATCATCAAACTAAGTTCCAAAGCGTCCAGGAAGGCGGCATGTTTTACGCTCGTTAAGGAGTGATCTGAAATGCGCCCAGTAAAAGGACTACTAATAAATACGCGGGTTGTCAGCTAGTTTTACATACCGTATGCTGGATTGTTGTAATATCAGCAATAGCGCTAAAATGTTTTACATTTCTTCAAACAATAGTTACTAAACCACAAGAATATGGAATTTTCAATACTGTTTAGTGCACACGGTCCTTTTAATTAGTACAAAAGGCGGTAAGATAAATAAAATCTCACATTACAGGTTGAGTATCCCATATCCAAATATTCCGAAATACGGAATATTCCGAAATACGGACTTTTTTGAGTGAGAGTGAGATAATGAAACCTTTGTTTTCTGATGGCTCAATGTACACAAACTTTGTTTAATACACAAAGTTATTAAAAATATTGTATTAAATGACCTTCAGGCTGTGTGTATAAGGTGTATATGAAACATAAATGAATTGTGTGAATGTATACACACTTTGTTTAATGCACAAAGTTATAAAAAATATTGGCTAAAATGACCTTCAGGCTGTGTGTATAAGGTGTATATGTAACATAAATACATTCTGTGCTTAGATTTAGGTCCCATCACCATGATATCTCATTATGGTATGCAATTATTCCAAAATACGGAAAAATCCCATATCCAAAATACCTCTGGTCCCAAGCATTTTGGATAAGGAATACTCAACCTGTAGTACATTAGCATACTAACAGTCATTGTTCTCTGTCCGCCATAACTCGTCATGATAAATTGCAAATGTTGTTTTTCCCAGGCAGGCGAAATATCCCCCATCAACAGTTTATTGTACGAGATTAGAGGACAGATTTTAATTTGATCCCCCCCTATTGCATATTCAGACCTGAGGCACGTTTCCGCATAACCTTTTATTATTCTATCCAGTGTGCATCGTGCGGAATTTCGATAGGTTTCAGGCAATTAGAAAGCCAAGTCTCATCTGTTGATTCCGTAATAATATGTCAGTAAAATGTAAAAGATAATGATGCTACGATTCAAATCGGTTTGCAATAAACAGGGCTTCATTCCGTGATGATACAGCAGACAGATTACAAGCAACCCTGTGGCAGCAAACTGCTGTAATTCCAGATAAATGACTCCTCATTACATGAAAATAATAACAAGGTCACCCATCAAACGGCTTCCTAAGATTAAAGAACCGGCAAACAGCGCAGGCATTTTATTTGCAGTATGAGGCCCCGTGCGCTAAAAGCCCTGGCCGGTTGTTCTTCAGAGGAGATACATGTAAGCTGCTCAGATATAACGAGGAGACTAGAACGGAACACATAGGACCCAGGATATCTCTACCCTTCAAACATTGCCGAAAAAGTGATCTAGCCATCAAATGACTAGGCGGTGCATTTATTCCCGGGTAATACTGTTTATTAGGAGCATCAAATGTAATGTACGCAGTAACGGCGACATCTGCAAGTCGCATATCCTGGTTACTGCTCAGCGTTCAGCGGGAAGGTCAATGTTACATCAATAAAAAGAGGACGTAAAGGAGGTAACAGTACGATGAAAAAGGAAGCGTTACCAGCATCGCGGGACTAATAGTGACACACACTAATTACCATTTAATAACTCATCGGATTCATTTCATTTGAATTGCTATATGTATTCTTAACATTACCATCTTCAATAACTCGTTAATAAAACAGAGTAACGTAGTGTTGACCTTCTTCAGCTAAACCACTGATGGTTAGGTGCCAATGGACAATGATTTTGCCGTCAATGACAGAGATCCAATGGTTCTACCAGCTCTGATGGCACACAGGGGTCTATTTACTAAGCTTTGGATGGAGATAAAGTCGCCGGAGATAAAGTATCAGCCAATCAGCATCTAGCTGCCATGTCACAGGCTGGGTTTGAAAAATGACAGTTAGCAGCTGATTGTCTGGTACTTTATCTCCATCCAAGGCTTAGTAAATAGACCCCCTTGGACCCATAATGGTCTTGATTCTGTTCTCCTCCCTGGCGCTGCGACACGAAACATAGCCCCATGGCCGAACGCAACCCACAAAACCCCGCCCCCAACTCTGACTGGCTCGCTGCTCACGAGTCATAGAGCAAAGATGACCATCGGGGATCAGTAGGATTTCCCGGCTGACGGGAACCCAAACTCGAGCGCACAAGGTTCTATCCCCCCTCGGGTGGTGGCGTGGACCAGGACTTGTATGTGTAAGTATCCCGGATTCAATCACAATTCCCAATAAAAGTCTGTTATACACGGTTATTCCAGGCAGCAATTATATAACAATTAACAACAATGTGATCTTATTTATCTTCCATAGACATCCATAGGAACATTACTACAAACATCAAAAGGAGAGAAGTGTCTTACGCGGGTACACACTTACCATAAATTAAACAATGTCGCTCATTTTTTACCCTTCACACACAACTACAGCTTCAGGTGGAACGGGGCCGGGTGCAGGATTAGCAGAGTACTATAGTATGCCGCCCCATCCAGTATCCGGTCTCTAGGCCGACCACACGTAGGTCTACAGTCATTGCGTCAACCACTATTGGTTGACATGGTTTCTAGGTCGACATGACAAAAGGTTGATATGAGTTTTTCACTTTTTTTTAAAATATTTTTGAACTTTTTCATACTTTACGATCCACGTGGACTACGATTAGGAACGGTAACCTGTCCCATGCCCGAAGCTTGGCAAACAAAGCGAGCCATGCAAGGGGACACGGTGAACTAATTGGGGTTCCCCATCACTTTACAAAGAAACCGACACCAATTTCTTTTAAAAAAACTCATGTCGACCTTTTGTTATGTCGACCTTGCACATGTCAACCTAATGCGCGTGTTGACCTATTTTAGGTGTCGACT
This sequence comes from Pseudophryne corroboree, assembly GCF_028390025.1. NCBI lineage: Eukaryota > Metazoa > Chordata > Amphibia > Anura > Myobatrachidae > Pseudophryne > Pseudophryne corroboree. The sequence continues at coordinate 6,457,885 of NC_086450.1, read as the reverse complement.
TAGTCACCGTCGACCAATAGTGGTCGACCTAAACACTGTCGACCTAAGTGTGGTTGATTCTCACCCGTCCCACCCACGTCTGGGTGTTTTATCAATGTTCCTGCGTGATTAGTCAGGGTGTATATAATGCATATAATCCACACAGGCAGCAGAGAGAAATATACGGATCAGTGATTGTTGGATGATTAATGAACACAGAAAACAAGGTTCATTAAATCATTCTACATATATAGGGGATGCGACCATGTGACACCGCACGGAATCCCGGCCCCGGAACACCGAACATCGGGGGCAGGGGTTTAGCTAAAGCCGCCACCACCCCAAGTCTTAGTCCTAGGCGCCACTCCTTGTGATTAGCCGTAGCCGCAGCCACCGCCCCCACCATCTTAGCCCTAGCTGCCATCCCTTGTGATTAGCCGTAGCCGCCACCGCCCCCACCATCTTAGCCCTAGCTGCCACCCCCTGTGATTAGCCGTAGCCGACACCGCCCCCACCATCTTAGCCCTAGCTGCCACCCCCTGTGATTAGCCGTAGCCGCCGCCGCCCCCACCATCTTAGCCCTAGCTGCCACCCCCTGTGATTAGCCGTAGCCACCACCCCCACCATCTTAGCCCTAGGTGCCACCCCCTGTGATTAGCTGTAGCCGCCCCCACCATCTTAGCCCTAGCTGCCACCCCCTGTGATTAGCTGTAGCCGCCGCCCCCACCATCTTAGCTCTAGCCGCCACCCCCTGTGATTAGCCGTAGCCGCCGCCCCCACCATCTTAGCCCTAGCTGCCACCCCCAGTGATTAGCTGTAGCCGCCGCCCCCACCATCTTAGCCCTAGCTGCCACCCCCTGTGATTAGCTGTAGCCACCGCCCCCACCATCTTAGCCCTAGCTGCCACCCCGTCATTAGCTGTAGCCGCCACCGCCCCCACCATCTGAGCCCTAGCTGCCACCCCCTGTGATTAGCCGCAGCCGCCGCCCTCACCATCTTAGCCCTAGCTGCCACCCCCTGTGATTAGCCGTAGCCACCGCCCCCATCATCTTAGCCCTAGCTGCCACCCCCTGTGATTAGCCGTAGCCACCGCCCCCACCATCTTAGTCCTAGCTGCCACCCCGTGATTAGCCGTAGCCACCGCCCCCACCATCTTAGTCCTAGCTGCCACCCCCTGTGATTAGCCGTAGCCGCCGCCCCCACCATCTTAGCCTTAGCTGCCACCCCCTGTGATTAGCCGTAGCCGCCACCGCTCCCACTATCTTAGCCATAGCTGCCACCCCCCGGGATTAGCCGTAGCCGCCGCTCCCACTATCTTAGCCTTAGCTGCCACCCCCTGTGATTAGCCGTAGCCGCCACCGCCCCCATCATCTTAGCCCTAGCTGCCACCCCCTGTGATTAGCCGTAGCCGCCGCCCCACCATCTTAGCCTTAGCTGCCACCCCCTGTGATTAGCCGTAGCCGCCACCGCTCCCACTATCTTAGCCATAGCTGCCACCCCCCGGGATTAGCCGTAGCCGCCGCTCCCACTATCTTAGCCTTAGCTGCCACCCCCTGTGATTAGCCGTAGCCGCCACCGCCCCCATCATCTTAGCCCTAGCTGCCACCCCCTGTGATTAGCCGTAGCCGCCACCGCCCCCATCATCTTAGCCCTAGCTGCCACCCCCTGTGATTAGCCGTAGCCGCCGCCCCCACCATCTTAGCCTTAGCTGCCACCCCCTGTGATTAGCCGTAGCCGCCACCGCCCCATCATCTTAGCCCTAGCTGCCACCCCCTGTGATTAGCCGTAGCCGCCGCCCCCACCATCTTAGCCTTAGCTGCCACCCCCTGTGATTAGCCGTAGCCGCCACCGCCCCCATCATCTTAGCCCTAGCTGCCACCCCCTGTGATTAGCCGTAGCCGCCGCCCCCACCATCTTAGCCTTAGCTGCCACCCCCTGTGATTAGCCGTAGCCGCCACCGCTCCCACTATCTTAGCCATAGCTGCCACCCCCCGGGATTAGCCGTAGCCGCCGCTCCCACTATCTTAGCCCTAGCTGCCACCAAGTGATTAGCCGTAGCCGCCGCCCCCACCATCTTAGCCCTAGCTGCCATCCCCTATGATTAGCCGTAGCCCCCATCATCTTAGCCCTAGCTGCCACCCCGTGATTAGCCGTAGCCGCCGCTCTCACTATCTTAGCCCTAGCTGCCACCCCCTGTGATTAGCCGTAGCCGCCGCCGCCCCCACCATCTTAGCCCTAGCTGCCACCCCGTGATTAGCCGTAGCCGCCGCCCCAACCATCTTAGCCCTAGCTGCCACCCCGTGATTAGCCGTAGCCGCCGCCCCCACCATCTTAGCCCTAGCTGCCACCCCCTGTGATTAGCCGTAGCCGCCGCCCCCACCATCTTAGCCCTAGCTGCCACCCCCTGTGATTAGCCGTAGCTGCCGCCCCCACCATCTTAGCCCTAGCTGCCACCCCCTATGATTAGCCGTGGCCGCCGCCCTCACTATCTTAGCCCTAGCTGCCACCTTAGGCGGGTTAGGCTAGGGGGCAAGGAAGGAGTAAATTGATTACCCTGTCATCATTCTAATGGTTGGGAAGCAGGTGTCGGTCATGTGACCACCAGGACCCCGTATCACACCCATATTAGATATATAACATACATTTAGATTTATTGTCCAGTTGATTTCTTGTCAACCTATCAACCGGTTTATGAATAAGCTGCTAAACGTTGGCTTTCCAGGGGGTTATTCACGGAAACCGTGCTAAGGATAGGGAGGTGTATGCGTTAGGTGTGTGACGGGGGAAAGGGGTTGGGGGCAGCCTGACACTTCTGAAACACCACTCACACACCCAGGGGCGGCCGCTCCGCTTGCAGAACTTTACCACTGTCCCTACACTAGGTTGCAGACTTTGAACGTTAAGCTATTTATATATACACATAGCATCCGTAGACCTTTTATATATAAGTTTAGGATTAATGTGTAAATATAATAAAACAAAAAAAAGTTCACAAAACTCCCCAGCTGTTCTCATTTGCCCGACACATGTATGAATCACGTAGATGCGCCACAAGCAAAACGCACGGAAAACTACAGCAACATTTCGGAACTGAACAGGATAAAAAGAAAGTGTTTATGTGCGTCTGTGAAATAAAAGTAATACTATACTATACTATACTATACTATAAGACCGGCTACTGTGAGACCAGAGACCTCGCCAGTCTGACGCCAGGGTCAGAGGGGAACGACGAGTACCCAAGTGACAGACAGATGACTACAACCCTCTCATTTGTATAATCAGTGTGAGGGAGGCACATACTTCATAAAGACTGGCAGCTCATAAGATTGATCTATGTGGAGTATATAACGCAACCTGCGCAGCAATGGCTTCCTAATGTACTAATAATGTAAAGTGATTGCTGACACCATCTGAACTACATATATTCCCATAGCGTGCCCCACAAATCACACAGCTCCGATGCGCGCTCCTCCTGCTCCGCATCATTACTGAAGCACTTAAAAAGTGCAGAAGAAGCATTAAAGACCGCTTCCAGGGCGGCCGCTCTCTGTGCATTCTGCAAATAGACAATAAATGGAAGTGATTGTCACCGCCGGAGCGTGGAATATTGCGGAAGGCGAAGGCGCGCAATGCACTTAATGGCATATTTCATCTACTAATAAAACCGGTAACGCCAGCCATTCATATATGTATAACGTGTCAGCGAGACGTCACGTTCCAACACCAGCCGCTTCATCTGCATAGAACCTGTCCATCAAATCAGACGAGGGAAAGCCACAACTTTATCTTTGAAATAGAAATAATGAAATAAGTGTCTCGTTTAAATTGATGGCGGCGGGGGGAGTTCAACACGTGAAAAAAGTCTGATTAAAACAAACAATAAAACCTACTGCTGGGTACACACTAAACGATGCGTGTACCCAGCGACTACGCGATACATGTGCCGCCGTGGATGACGGCATAATGTATCGTTTCCTGCCACATTTAAAATGCATGCCATCTAGCCTTCTCTGCTGCACCTAGGTGCACCAAGGCGTATTAGCATAAGCCTTTCATCTATTGTTCTCAGCTGCAATACAATACAGAGAGAACAATACATCAGGGGATTAAGTCCGACTCCCCCGGCTCACTTACTCCTATTAAAATGGATAGATGAGCAGGGCTCCATCTGTACTACGCCCGAAAGGACGACCCAGGGAACGACCTGCAGGAGAGTGCAATCGCGGGTACACACTGAGCGACGTGGCAGATATAGTGTTCCGATCCGCGTCAGAGCTAAACATCGTCCAATTAACCGCCTAGTGTGTACCCGGCTTTATAGTGCTATGGGATTTTTTGGAAGCACGTTTCACACAACAAAATATCCCTGCACCAATCAGACACGCCCGCATCCGGTCAGAAAGCCAATAGGTTCTGACTGTCGACGTGGACATAAAGTTGACAAAGAAAGCAGTCAACATTCAAAGATGTAGACATAGTTATAATGTTGCCATGTTCATAGGGGGCAATCCAATTCAGTGCGAGCAGCTCCTGGGGGGGTTCGGGTTGCCATTGTGGTGGCGAGTAAAGCATCCGATTTCACCCCTTTCTTGTGCCACATTTTTGCTTGCATCCCTATGTGGCTGTGAACAGGAGCCCACGAATACGGCGATACTGAAAATGCCGCATACAGCTGAGCTTACTTGTACCGCAATTAAGAAGCGTTCAATTGGATTGACCGCATAATGTTGACATTTAACACGTTGACACCAGAATGTTGACATACAGTTTTTAGCACATTTTAGCCTAACCCTAAAAATAATACAAAACCGTACCATCAGCATTCTGGTGTCGACAGTACATTTTCTGTGTATTTTTTATGGTTAGGCTAAAATCTGAACAAAAACATTCTGGTGTCAACGCTTGAGAATGTCGACCTTCCATATTGTACTACACGGCCGCACGCAAGAGGTGGTGCTAGCAGGCGCAGCACTGGTGACGGGGTACAGTTTAATGGTATCTTAGCAGGCATTAAACATCTGCCCCAAATTACGGAGAAATACAAACGCCTACATCTGGAATTCTCCAAGTCCAAAACATAAAGATTTGTCATTTAAAAAACAAACTGAAGCTAAAATAAACATAAAACTATTTATAAGAGTAAAGTATTGCGTGCTGCTGCTGTAACGCAAGGAGACTTGTAACGGTGGTGGGGGCAACATGCTTGGTCAATTTCCCACCACGGCAAGAACTTGACGTTTGGAACAATAAAACACGGTGTCAACAACACTACCCAGACTAGCAAATATGGAGCACTGCACGGAAATCACACACTGTCGTACTGAACTGTAAACGCAACACACTTATTTGGCATTGGGGTATGAATTACATGGATAGCTTTATGGTGTGCTGTAACAATGGCTCTAATTCAAACCTGATCACAACAGCAAACTTTCTCTCTAATGGGCAAAATCATGCTGCACTGCAGGTGGGACAGACGTAACATGTGCAGAGACAGTTAGATTTGGGTGATGTGTGGCAGGTGGGGTAGATGTAACATGTGCAGAGAGAGTTAGATTTGGGTGGGGTGTGTTCAAACGGAAATCTAAATTGCAGTGTAAAAATAAAGCAGCCAGTATTTACCCTGCACAGAAACAATATAACCCACCCAAATCCTTCACTCTCTGCACATGTTACATCTGCCCCCCCTGCAGTGAACATGGTTTTGTCCATTAGAGAAAGATTTAGCTTTTGCGATCAGGTCTGAATTAGGCCCAATATCCAAGGGCGCCATTACAGGTGTACATCTTAACAGAAGATGACAAAAAAAGACAACGTCTTGGACTGTAGTTTATATCCATCCCATATATTAGGGTCAGATGGCTCCTGTGTGGATGAAGCTAAAGCCTCGGAGAGAATTTACAGTCACAGAGCGGAGTGATATCGTAATATGGAAGTTTCTAAAAAAAAAAATGGAATAGTTGGTCTTTTCTTCTGAACTGTAGAAAACTTTCCCCTTACAGCATCTCACGCCTGCGGTTTGCACCGTAGAATCGGATTGCCTTCAGCACGCTTGCTCCCCAGTAAGCAGGCTCACATTACTGGGCTAACTGCCCGCAAGCAGCAATGATACATAGTGACTCGTCTCTACTTATCAAGAGGGAAGATAAGAGCAAGCGCTGCTGTCCACACTGCTTGCGTGCTATTCCATGGCTGAGGCTGTGCGACCAAGAAACATGGACCCAAAGAAAACTGGCATTTATATACTTGTGCAGGAAAATCAGCTATCGCCGCAATGTGCTAGCAAAGCGCCAGCGGAGCAGCCGAGAGGCCACAGAGCAGACGCAAGCCAGAACCTCGGCAGCCATTTTACAGGTACTCAACAGAGAAAGACACGGGTCCATCTCACAGCAGAAATCCACCCTCTCTCACTGACACAGGAGGACTTGGTTATCATTTTTTGTTTTGTTTTTTAAGTTAAATAAATAAAAAAATGAATAAAACCAAAGCTGAGTTTTCATCCCAGCATTCCCTCATCCCAGCATTCACAGCGGCGCCGGCCAGCCAATGTGGAAGGAGAGGGGACTGCTGCAGCAGCGTCTCCACCAATTACAAAGCGCTGCTGCGGCTCCAGTCCCCCTCCCTCCTTTTCCTCCTCCGCTGCCCGGGAATGGATCTGCCAGCACGAGGAGCCTGACTGCCAGCGGGGAGAGATGGTAAGTATCTCTCTCTCTCTCTGCCGTCATGTGTAAAAAAGGGGACTGACTGCCGTAATGTGTAAAAATGGGGACGCTGTCTGACGTAATGTGTAAAAAGGGGACGCTGTCTGCCGTAATGTGTAAAAAGGGGGACGCTGTCTGACGTAATGTGTAAAAAGGGGGACGCTGTCTGCCGTAATGTGTAAAAAGGGGGACGCTGTCCGCCGTAAGGTGTAAAAGGGGCTCTACCTGGTGTAGTGGCGCTACTGTGCGGCGTAATTTGAATAATGGAGACTACTGTGCACCGTAGTATGAATTGGTATTATTTTGTGTCCACGCCCCTTACCCATGAAGCCACGCCCCTATATATTTTGCCCCTATCTTGCATAAAGGGGGGCCGCCAATGCTGTTTCTTGCACACAGCGCTAAAATGCCTAGTTACGGCACTGCATATACAAGACAACATAGGTCTTTATACACCTGTGATACTTATATCATTCGAAAAAAATGACAAAAGAATTAGAAAGTAACAGCCTCACTGCGTAGTAAGGGCCTGACTTGGGTACAGACTACAGGGTCAGTAACCCACGGGCCGACTGGATCTCTGGCAGAGGGATGAAGAAAGCAGGCCTCCCGATTTCAGCCACTCACCCGGTACTGCTAAGTGCCCCCACTTATCACTGTCACACCAACGGGTACAGTACGGCGCATAATTATAATAAAACATCTCTTTAGTATGCAGCAACACAATCTGTTCATTGCACCTATGGTAAGACATTCCACGCGGAGTCCGCACTACATAGAACGCACAGGCAGAGAATAGAGGTGGGGTGTTCATTTATTGCGCTGAGAGTGCGTGTGTGTGGGGGGGCAGGGGTAGACCTGGGAACAAAATTTGCAACATACACATTTTTTAAAAATTAAACCTTTATCTAATCTCTACTGAAAAACGCACCTGTAATTATATTTTTTGTCTGCTAATCAGCTGTAATCCCCAATGGGGGGGGGGGGGGGGGGGGCATTTATTTTGCCGACTGACCTCCTGACCGCCGCGATCTGGCATATCATAATGAATCCCCAATGGTAGTCTCATGCTGATCATCTAGGGGTTAAGGGTTTAAATACAGAAATTCTACATTTACTTCCAGCCAGCACTTAGAAAATGTTTCCAAACACCATCTATATAGGATACAGAGACCTAAACAAATCCTGCCTGCCGGCGTCCATGTACTAAACCGTTCCCGTACATCTCACCCGGGTCACTTCCCCTGCTCTTACACATACAGTGTATTCCCCCCACCTCCATCTGTCACAGACCTGGCAGGAGTTTACATAACAATTGGGAACGCGGTTATGAGAAATGCTTTGGCATTGCAACACAGGCGGCTACGTAACGCAATTACCAACCGCGTATGAAACCCAATATTTATTTATGCCTAGGCCAAACAATGCAGACACGTTACCCTGGGACGGGGGGATCCGGGCTGCGGGGGGGATAATGGACGTGTGAGTGTAAAGATTTCTTGTAATAAAATAAACTAAAAGCAGTCAGGCTGATATAATGTATACTGGGTAACAGAATATCTTGTCTTATTATTTAAGGTTTCTTAGTGACTATTAATAATTACTATTATACATTTACTCTCCGTCAGATGTAAAGCTGCTGATTTCTGTAGTTCTCTGACCAGGAGCACCAGCATGACATCAGCCTGGCAGGAAGAGGCCTATGTACAAAGCAGTGATTGTATCAGCCTACCTGGCACACAGTGTAACAGGGAACTCTGCACTGACAACTGATATCTCAGCGTTCCACTAGGTGGCAGCAAACACAGACACGACATACATTTCTCATCCATCACCTGTGAGCGTTATATATTACACTACACGATCATCAATAACACACGCACAATTCTCAGGATCACAGCACCTCATATGTATTAATCTCTCGCTGCCCGGAGTCTGTGCCAGAATTACCCTTCAAGCAGGATTCTAGTTATTATTCTTATAGATAGATAGATAGATAGATAGATAGATAGATAGATAGATAGATAGATAGATAGATATGAGATAGATCTATAGATAGTTATGAGATAGATAGTTATGAGATAGATAGTTATGAGATAGATAGATAGTTATGAGATAGATAGATAGATAGATAGATAGATAGATAGATAGATAGATAGATAGATAGATATGAGATAGATCTATAGATAGTTATGAGATAGATAGATAGATAGATAGATAGATAGATAGATAGATATGAGATAGATATGAGATAGTTATGAGATAGATAGATAGATATGAGATAGATAGTTATGAGATGGATTGATAGATATGAGATAGATAGTTATGAGATAGATAGATAGATAGATAGATATGAGATAGATACTGATAGATAGATATGAGATAGATAGTTATGAGATAGATAGATAGATAGATAGATAGATAGATATGAGATGGATAGATATGAGATAGATAGTTATGAGATGGATTGATAGATATGAGATAGATAGTTATGAGATAGATAGATAGATAGATAGATAGATAGATAGATATGAGATAGATACTGATAGATAGATATGAGATAGATAGTTATGAGATAGATAGATAGATAGATAGATAGATATGAGATAGATACTGATAGATATGAGATAGATATAGTTATGAGATAGATAGATAGATAGATAGATAGATAGATAGATAGATAGATAGATAGATATGAGATGGATAGATATGAGATAGATAGATCGTTATGAGATAGATAGATAGATAGATAGATAGATAGATAGATAGATAGATAGATAGATAGATAGATAGATAGATAGAAAGATATGAGATAGATATGAGATAGATCTATAGATAGTTATGAGATAGATAGATAGATAGATAGATAGATAGATAGATAGATAGATAGATAGATAGATAGATAGTTATGAGATATAGATAGATAGATAGATATGAGATAGATATGAGATAGATCTATAGATAGTTATGAGATAGATATGAGATAGATATGAGATAGATATGAGATAGATAGATAGATAGATAGATAGATAGATAGATAGATAGATAGATATGAGATAGATAGTTATGAGATAGATAGTTATGAGATAGATAGATAGATAGATAGATAGATAGATAGATATGAGATAGATACTGATAGATATGAGATAGATATAGTTATGAGATAGATAGATAGATAGATAGATAGATAGATAGATAGATAGATAGATAGATAGATAGATAGATAGATAGATATGAGATGGATAGATATGAGATAGATAGATCGTTATGAGATAGATAGATAGATAGATAGATAGATAGATAGATAGATAGATATGAGATAGATATGAGATAGATCTATAGATAGTTATGAGATAGATATGAGATAGATCTATAGATAGTTATGAGATAGATATGAGATAGATAGATAGATATGAGATAGATCTATAGATAGTTATGAGATAGATATGAGATAGATAGATAGATAGATAGATAGATAGATAGATAGATAGATAGATATGAGATAGATAGATAGATCGATAGATAGTTATGAGATAGATATGAGATAGATATGAGATATATATGAGATAGATAGATAGATAGATAGATAGATAGATAGATAGATAGATATGAGATAGATACTGATAGATATAGTTATGAGATAGATAGATAGATAGATAGATAGATAGATAGATAGATAGATAGATAGATAGATAGATAGATATGAGATGGATAGATATGAGATAGATAGATCGTTATGAGATAGATAGATAGATAGATAGATAGATATGAGATGGATAGATATGAGATAGATAGATCGTTATGAGATAGATAGATAGATAGATAGATAGATAGATAGATAGATAGATAGATAGATAGATAGATAGATAGATATGAGATAGATATGAGATAGATCTATAGATAGTTATGAGATAGATATGAGATAGATACATAGATATGAGATAGATCTATAGATAGTTATGAGATAGATATGAGATAGATAGATAGATAGATAGATAGATAGATAGATAGTTATGAGATAGATCTATAGATAGTTATGAGATAGATATGAGATAGATAGATATGAGATAGATAGATAGATAGATCGATAGATAGTTATGAGATAGATATGAGATAGATATGAGATATATATGAGATAGATAGATAGATAGATAGATAGATAGATAGATAGATAGATAGATAGATAGATAGATTGATAGATATGAGATAGATAGTTATGAGATAGATAGATAGATAGATATGAGATAGATACTGATAGATATGAGATAGATATAGTTATGAGATAGATAGATAGATAGATAGATAGATAGATATGAGATGGATAGATATGAGATAGATAGATCGTTATGAGATAGATAGATAGATAGATAGATAGATAGATAGATAGATAGATAGATATGAGATAGATATGAGATAGATCTATAGATAGTTATGAGATAGATATGAGATAGATCTATAGATAGTTATGAGATAGATATGAGATAGATAGATAGATATGAGATAGATCTATAGATAGTTATGAGATAGATATGAGATAGATAGATAGATAGATAGATAGTTATGAGATAGATATGAGATAGATCTATAGATAGTTATGAGATAGATATGAGATAGATAGATATGAGATAGATAGATAGATCGATAGATAGTTATGAGATAGATATGAGATAGATATGAGATATATATGAGATAGATAGATAGATAGATAGATAGATAGATAGATAGATAGATAGATAGATAGATAGATATGAGATAGATACTGATAGATATAGTTATGAGATAGATAGATAGATAGATAGATAGATAGATAGATAGATAGATAGATAGATATGAGATGGATAGATATGAGATAGATAGATCGTTATGAGATAGATAGATAGATAGATAGATAGATAGATATGAGATAGATATGAGATAGATCTATAGATAGTTATGAGATAGATATGAGATAGATACATAGATATGAGATAGATCTATAGATAGTTATGAGATAGATATGAGATAGATAGATAGATAGATAGATAGATAGTTATGAGATAGATCTATAGATAGTTATGAGATAGATATGAGATAGATAGATATGAGATAGATAGATAGATAGATAGATAGTTATGAGATAGATATGAGATAGATATGAGATATATATGAGATAGATAGATAGATAGATAGATAGATAGATAGATAGATAGATGGATTGATAGATATGAGATAGATAGTTATGAGATAGATAGATAGATAGATATGAGATAGATACTGATAGATATGAGATAGATATAGTTATGAGATAGATAGATAGATAGATAGATAGATAGATAGATAGATAGATAGATAGATAGATAGATAGATAGATATGAGATAGATAGATCGTTATGAGATAGATAGATAGATAGATAGATAGATATGAGATAGATCTATAGATAGTTATGAGATAGATATGAGATAGATCTATAGATAGTTATGAGATAGATATGAGATAGATAGATAGATATGAGATAGATCTATAGATAGTTATGAGATAGATAGATAGATAGATAGATATGAGATAGATATGAGATAGATCTATAGATAGTTATGAGATAGATATGAGATAGATAGATATGAGATAGATAGATAGATAGATCGATAGATAGTTATGAGATAGATATGAGATAGATCGATAGATATGAGATAGATAGATAGTTACGAGATAGAAAGATAGATAGATATGAGAAAGTTATGAGATAGATAGATAGATAGATAGATATGAGATAGATCGATAGATAGTTACGAGATAGATAGAAAGATAGATAGATAGATATGAGATAGTTATGAGATAGATAGATAGATAGATAGATAGATAGTTATGAGATAGAAAGATAGATAGATAGATAGATATGAGATAGTTATGAGATAGATAGATAGATATGAGATAGATAGTTATGAGATGGATTGATAGATATGAGATAGATAGTTATGAGATAGATAGATAGATAGATAGATAGATAGATAGATAGATATGAGATAGATAGTTATGAGATAGATAGATAGATAGATAGATAGATAGATAGATAGATAGATAGATAGATACATGCATTTAAAAAAATAAAAACAACATGGCCACAATAAATGGAAAAACATTTCAAAAACACTGTGATTTGTAGATCACAATTTCTTGTAATTAATTCAACCCACATCTCCGATCTCACAACTTGATTTGCTCTGCAACGTAACATGTACAAGGATACCAAATAGATGTATTTTATTGGACGCACGCTGTATACTTTGGGCCATGGAAACATATACATGCAATGTTTCCCAGCACGGATCACCGTGTGTACACGCGTTCTGTGACGCTGGAAGTGTAGAGATTTATCAACCTGTATGACACACACATGAATTTCTAGCTGTCAGGGAGAGTGCCATTATAAAGCATGAAGCCTTTCCAGCCAGATGGTTCCCCCCTGTGCCTAGCGATGTGGTATATACCTGCTGTATACGGGAGATGGGCTCACAGATGCTTCCTATTGGTGGGAGGTATTCCCCTGCTGACCGCGTCAGAGACAGGCGCATGTGGCAATAAGACGTAGTCTCTGGAGAAGGGGAGGATGTTGAGCAGAAAGGGCCTCAGTCAGATGTACGCAGCAGCGACAGCGCTGTATATACAGTAAATGCAGCAGGAGGTGTCTATTACAAGTATACGGCTCCAGCTGCAGTAGCAAACCGAGCTGCGTCCTAAGACTCATCATTGCGACATCATTGGCCGGCTTGCGGCACCCATGGGGTCACACAAGCTAGCTGTTGCAGAGCCTTGCAAGAGTCCAGGATATCTCCATCCCAAAAAAGAAAAAAAAGATTGTAGCCTCTTCCCTCCCCCTAAACGGCAGTGACACGCCTCTTCAAAAATGGAGGCCGCTGCGCCCCCTCCCTGCTCCCAAACGACATCAGAACATCAATCACTGACAGTCTGATGTCAGACTGAGGGAGCATTGTCTCCTTATACAGAACTTATTTGTCACGGATATTACACGGCCTATGTATTTCACCTGCCCGGGGTAATATATGGCCCCCAATGATCCAATATAGCCCATAATGTACAGTACATTATATACGCTCCATCTGGTGCTCAGCCAGAGCAATAGCTGTACCCAATACCTAGCACCTGCTAACAGATGGGAGGGCTCGCCACGTGGCACGACACTCACCTGGTGACTGCATGGCACGGTTGCAATCCGTGCGCTGATACAGCGTTTGCAGGTACGCTAACATAAGGAGGATCACGGTTCTTTTTTAGCTTTTTGAATACCATTGTTAAACTTGCGCTGTCATATATAAGACAAGAGAATTTAGCTGCCGCCAACTAAATGTTTCTTACCTTGTCTTTGTCTTCAACGACATCGGCTACAACGTCATCAGGGTCTAATATGCCCCCATCTCTGTATTCCAGGTTATGAATCTTCACCCAATATCCTGGTTCCTAAAAAGAATGAAAAAGAAAATTAAATCTCTCAGAAGGTCTCATTCTGGCTTATAGAAGAAACCACCACGGACTTCACATTAGACATGTATCAAACATGTTACAGTAACAATATGGCTGTGGTACCCGGCAGGAGAACGCTATGGAAGAGACCAGAGCAGGGGGGCCGGCGCGGCTGATTGCACGCATGACGCTGGCGCACGCAGAAGTGTTGAGACCCGGACAAGCCAATCACAGGCCACTAGCATGGTAAACCTCGCCTGAACACATCATAATTTACATTTTCTGTAATATTATTTTCCATTGTATTACAGACAAAATAAAGTTGCTTTTAATTTATAATAAAAAGTGTAGAGGACGCACTTATCGGTCTATATTACAGCTCGCCACGCCTATGTATGCGCTTTCCTGCATTATATATTCGCCAAGATTTATTTTGTTGTAAAAGTTGCAGAAAGTCTCATCTCAAAAATAAATTTAAAAAAAATTCACGTTAACCCAGTGTATTTATACTGTATGTACTACATTTCCATAACGGGCAGGGGTTTTAGGGCGATGGAATCCAACACCAATCAGGAGACTGGCGCTGGAACACCTACAGCCGACATCACGAAGGTAAGTATCGCAGTACGGGTTAGGGCCTGGGGGGATTTAAAGTTAGGCACTAAGAGGGCTGGTCAGCCATAGCAGCCCCCCTGGTTTAGCCGTAGCCACCACCCCCGGAGATTTAGCCAGAGGTGTGAGGAGAATAAAAGTACTTACTCCATCCGATGCCGGGACGTTGCTGTTGGTCATGTGACCACCGGCATCCTGAGAGCCGGTAGTACATACCGTACCCGGTTTTAGGGACCCCGCTACCAATATACTGAGACTACTAAAGTGGCAAAAATGACAATTAAA
Source organism: Pseudophryne corroboree (assembly GCF_028390025.1). Classification (NCBI taxonomy): domain Eukaryota; kingdom Metazoa; phylum Chordata; class Amphibia; order Anura; family Myobatrachidae; genus Pseudophryne; species Pseudophryne corroboree. The sequence continues at coordinate 6,442,852 of NC_086450.1, read as the reverse complement.
AAGTTTAAAATTATTTTAATCCAGTGCCGTGAGCCACCGCCTGGGGAACCTGCCCGGGCATCTTTCTAAGCAGGGTTGGCAGATTTTAGGAAGGGAGTACTGCCAATATCAGGGTCACAAAACTTCGGTGGCGATTCAATTGTTTTGTGCACCATCCGCTGGGCATCTATATGAATAGGCACCCGATGGAACAACGCAACCGCTTCTCCGTTCAGGCTCCCAATAGCATTGACATAGACAAGTCTGTAAGACTAAATGTATCCCCCCCCCCCCCTTCCCCACCGCTACTAGCTTCCAAACAGAGGAACAACGGAATTGCTCCATAGGGCGCCCATTTATATAGACACCCTGCAGAAGGCACCCAGAACAACTGAATCGCCCACTTTGTCTTCAGCTCACAAGGAAATCCGCAGACAGCTTCTGTCATGTTACCAGATACGTAACTATCAGAATGAAAATATCATTAATGATTAAACGGGATTTAACCGCAGTTCGCAGTTTTGTAGTGAGGGGTAGATGTGTTATGGTAAGGTTATAATGTATACAGTGATGTATCAATATGGGTGCAGGGTCTGCGGTGCACACAGGCCATTCGGTCCAGGGGCGGCCCATTCATGGACCTTTAGTACTTACTTCCCTGAAGCTCCGCATTGGCAGCGCTGCTCTGTACTAAACACCAGGAAGACGGCACGGTGCTATAATCCCAGTGATCAGCGCACGTGCAGCTGGAAAATCAGCAAACGGACCTGCGCATGGCCAGACAGCGTAGGGCGCAGCTGGCGAGGAGGGGGTACAAAGGGAGGCGGCACACGGGACCCCTTCTCTCTTAACACGCTCCTGAATGATTGAATTAATCAAGCTTCAATGTATGTTATGATTCACGGTAAATAAATGAGAGATAGCTTCAACAAGTCATCCTGCTTATACAAAGCTGGCGAAACCCTGCGCGGCGGAGACCCGGCGGACTTGCATACAAAAATGCAGTAAAAACCTCGAAAACAGGGTTTTTACCTCATTTTCACTTTAGTACATCCCGCCGTGTGTGCATTAGGAGGGAATACCGCTCAGTTAAGATCAGAAACAAAGTTCCGCATTCCTTTGGCAATTATAAACCGGTTTATCTGCTGTGACCGTATAAGATAAGCCAAATAGTAGATCAATTAGTTACTACAAAGAGGTCACCTATTAATAAAACACAGTGTAGCCCACCTCAGGCTGCCGGAGAATATCTACAGATCAGGAGAATGCTGAATGAAAGGAAATTCCACATTTTATGATACTCTGCTGCTCGGGGCATCACAAGCCAACGTGTTTTATGATACCCTGGAATTTAACTGGCAAACCTATTATAGTGAAAACATGATGAGAATATATTTAAGTCAGGGGTATAAATATATCATGCTATGGGGCGACCATGCGTGCCCGAATAAAGGGGAGAAGTGAAGCCGCACAACGGAACTGGCACTGGAAAACAATTGCGGCTGCTACATTGTAGCACTTTGTAGACAGATTCAGAGACTCGGTCACACACAGATATATACTAGTGTCATATATCACATTAATCAGCAGAGTCTCCTGGTACATACTAGGTGTATCGCAATGGACTAAGTCGGGATCCTGACAGCCTGAATACCGGTGGCGAGCGCATCATTTTCCCTCGCGGGATCGCTGCGTTCGCCACACTTCGGGCAACGTTATATTCCCCCTTGGTGGTGGCGTATATCAACGGGCGTCGGGATTCCACCATTGGTATCCTGACGTCCGGGATCCCGTCAGCCGGCAAAATGACTGCCTCCCAATCACACGCATGCTGTATGTATAAAGGTATTTATATAAAGTATATCATTGTAACTGGACTAGTATTAATAATTTATCTTTAGTCATCAGCCTGACATAACGTATTTAAAGATATAAAGTAAATTATATATAGAGAAATATAAATATTTTAACATGCTGTATAGTAAATATTATAAATAGATGTACAGCATATGTGATAAGATGGAGATTTTTCACTGTGGTCCACAAAAGTTTTATTGTGGCTCCAACACGTATAGTAGCATCCGCCTGTGTCGCAATTAAATGCTATCTATTAATAACCATTTTGTTAGGCGCACCTGCTTGTTAATGCAAAAATCTGATCAGCCAGTCTTATAGCAGCCGCTGAATGCAAACACAAGTATGGAGACATGGTCAAAAGGTTCAGCTATTGTTCACACAAAACACCACTATGGGGAAAAGATGCGACTAAAAAACCATCAGCAAACCACGCCGGGGTCCACACCTGCCCAGTGGTCACAGCGTCACCTGCAATAGACATTTGGGAAACACTACTTTGCTTGATGACTCCCTGATGGAGCACTGCAACATGCAGATGGAAGGAACACCATGAAACCGCTTTACCAGATCCTCTGCGGCTGCACACTCACGGCTGCTTTCATGAGACTAGGTGTTTGTGGGATGATCCACCCATCATCTTGTGGGATATATCTTACATCCTATATCTCATTAATACGCCCACGTTCTCCAGGGGGCCACTTTCAGGATCACGATCGCTGTTTTTTTTCTCATTTAAGTTGTATTATCTTATACATTACTTACAATTCCTGCAATGTGCATCTTCACCACACCACCATGTCTACTGTAAACTTATTCCAACACTGATGTTTGCGCCTCATATATATTGTGTATTACTACCTGCAGCACGCTCCTGTTTCATTATTCCAATAAAGAAAATAATAATGTGATTAAAACTAAACAAAAACCCCACAACATGAATCCGCGCTGCCTGGTGACAACGTTACAGCACAATGCACACATCCCAGGTCTTACTGTAAACTCACACGTGGGAATAGCACAGTAAAAGCACTTTAGAGAGAGAGAGAGAACGTGAAGAGAGATAAAGTACCAGCCAATCAGCTCGTAACTGTCATTTTCCAAACACAGCCTGTAGCATGGGAGCTGATTGGCTGGTACTTTACCTCTCTAAACGTCATCTCTCTCCAAGGCTCAGTACAGCTCCCCTTATGTTTTATCAGTATAAAGGGCCCCATACACTAGACCAGTGGTTCTCAAACTCGGTCCTCAGGACCCCACACAGTGCATGTTTTGCAGGTAACCCAGCAGGTGCACAGGTGTATTAATTACTCACTGACACATTTTAAAAGGTCCACAGGTGGAGCTAATTATTTCACTTTCAATTCTGTGAGGAGACCTGCGAAACATGCCCTGTGTGGGGTCCTGAGGACAGAGTTTGAGAACCTGTGCACTAGACCAATAATGCCCGATTTCAGCCCAATTCGGGCATTCGGCCCGATATATTGGGTGAAATCGGGCATTTTCGGTGTTCTTTTCCCCTAATCCGATGCGTGTTCCCGTGTGCATTGGATCGGATCTCCCTAGATCCGACATATCACGAGTGCTGCACTTGTTATATGTCGGATCCCGCAGTAAATAGATAGGAAAGTAAGATACATCGTATGCAAAAAAAAAACAAAAAAACTGCGTACGGTATATCTAATACTATCCTGCCAACGGGGAGGCTGCCGGGAGGTTGGAGGAAATCTTATATGACACGACGGACCGTCATGTCGTATAAGTGTATGGGGCCCTTTAGTTTGAGAAGGTCGTTTAACAACAAATAAATAAACAAAGGGCACTTTGTAAATAATAAATATAAATAATATTCATTGTCAATATGAAACGTCCATCTAGAAACATATATACATAAAACAAGTTTAGAAATTGCTATCCCGTTATTGAAGACTTTCCCACGGGTACATGGCGATGCGGAGGGATCCTCCCTGTACCTACGGAGCGCAGGCCGCTGCCGGGTATTATCAGCCAAATAATCAGGATTCCTAGAGAGTAATACGCTATGTGGCTGACAGAGTCTGTGGTGCAGCAGAAACCAGGATCCTGCTAGCGTATGGCTTAAGGAGGCTGAACATTAATATTCTGTCATCTGTGGGATTGTTCCCTTTCATAGTCACTGACAATGTAACAAGAGGGGCAGTAACGTGTCAATCCTGTGGTTATATCTTATGCAGCCAATCCATATCTAATCAATGTAACCCCTCCACCGCTTCAGGAACGGAGCTGCTTCTAGTTACACTGTGTCCTCTGTATAGTTACAGGTGATCGAGTGGCTGCTTTCTCCATCATTATTTTCATTATTAAATGAACTTTGTTGGTTGTTTTATGAGAGTCTTTCTGCATACTAAGTATCTTCTCGTTCTAAACATCTAATGTATAACCGGGCTGTATTATTTTATTGATATACTGTCTCAGCGAATCTGAGGGTCTATAGATCATTCTGGGAAAGTGGCGGCTCAGCTCTCGCAGCCCTGGCTGCTCTGTATGATTAAAATACCACAAAATGGGTGTATTATCCCTCTGATGAAATTGTGTATGACAATGAAACGCGCAGGGAACCAGTGACATAAAGAGCATGGTACAATAATACCTCTTTTTACACTCGCATGAAAATCCCGGGATATTGCACGTGAACGCGCATCATCCCAGGATTTTTCTCAGTGTGAAAGGGTACAGGGAAAATTTCCCGGGACGAGCATCCCGGGATTTCAACCCAGGTCTCGACCAGGGTTGAATCCGGGACCGTCCCGGGAAGCTGTGTAGTGTGAAAGGGCCCGTCCCGGGATTCACTACCCGGGACTGTTAAAAGGCCTCGGATTGGAGCTGTCTTGGGCTCAGAAAAGATGATGTCATCTTTCAGAGCCCATTCGCCTTGCCGGAGACCTCATCTTTATAATGGCATTTCGGGTGGATGACGGCTCTTCACACATTAGTGTGACGCTCGTCCTCCTTCCCCAAGTTTGCTTAACAGACTGAGCTGCCCGGGAATGAAGCACTGATGCTTAAAACCATCGATGGTAGATGATCACATATATATTTTTATTTTTAATATATGTATTTGGTTGTTTTTTTTTACCATCGATGGTTAGGGATTACATGGCCATCGATGAGGGTGCTTCGATGTGTCCATCTCCCCTTTTCACGCCCCACTGCCTTTGGCTCCGCCTCCAGCACCTGACTTACATAGGGATATCCCGGGATCAGTGTAAATGGGGCTGTCCCGGGTCTTAGTGCAGTGTGAAAGGGGTCAGTCCCGGGAATGACCCGGCTGTGTGAGTGTAAAAGGGGTATAAGTAAGGTAACAAGACATCTCACGTGCGTCATGCTTTCTATTTCATCCTAATTCCCCGCCAGGCCAGAGCAGGTAGACCGCCGCTTCCCCTCACGGCCATTACACTGCGCCTCATATCAGTCATACTGTGCCAGCGTCAGGTGTAAGATGGTGGGGCTGGCGGACACACGGTCACAAATTGAGGTGCGCAGTGTGATCAGATTTCTGTGTCTAAAGGGCACATCCGCAGCTGACACTCATCACCAACTTGTCGCGGTGTACAGTGATAACGTTATGTCATGGAAACAGGTTTGCACGATGACGCCAGGCCACACCTACGTAACCGCACGCGCAAGTTGTTACAGCGCTACCATTGGGAGGTACTAGACCATCCTCCCTACAGCCCTGACCTGCCTCCGAGTTCTATCTCTGTGCTAGAGAGAAGGCAGGCGGGTCCCAGCGGTTCCAGAAGGGTTGCGTAGCCAGTAGTGTTGCGAGTACAGCTTTCTAGTGCACATTTAACTTGATGTATTTGTCATGCAAGAGGCAGTCGTTGCCTCATTGCCGACTCGGCACAAGACTGGAGGTAACTAAATGACCTCTTATGAGTCAACTCCATTAATGCGTGTGCAGACAGAGATCTCTTGCGTTGCCATTTCAACATATTCCTAATCAGCAATAGCGAGTAATCCAGGATCCATATATTATTAACTACGCGTTTCATCCTGCCTGCACTTCCTCAGACGGAAAGTGAATTTTCTATTATTTTCAGGATGCATTAACCATGAATGGTCCTCACAGAGCAGGCGCCGGTAGGTGTACCTCCGTGCACATGCACAAAACGCAAAAATGTAAGTGGACAGATTTTGCCTTTATTGCTACAAAGACTGGCTATAGGGCACCCGGCCCATGGGGAAAAGACACGCATACGCAGTAGTTGAAAAAAAAAAACTTTGCCATTCTGTGCCACAACCAATTTGTCTTGCCATAAGGGCAAATTGACTCTTCTCTTATACTTTACGGTTTTCCAAGATAACAGGTAAAAGGACGTCTGTAAGACGTCACCGACCGCACTTGTAACTAATCTTCAGCAATGAAAGTCATTTGATTAGTGTTTGATGATTTGGAATCAGATTTTCATTTTGACACTGACAGAAAACCCAAGGGGACCCAAGTGAGGAACGTTTAAGCATCAAAAGCCTAGAGTCCTGACCAGATCGGGTTCCAGCGGCCTAGGTTTTCCAACTGGCAAGAGTCGCTCTGGGAAGAGGGAGCTGCACCGACAAAGGAAACATGCTCAAGGCCAGATTGCTTTTGCCACATCAAAAGCGGCTGGAAAGACATGGCTGAAAAAACAGACATGCAACCCCAAGTAGAAACATGGAATCTAGACAGCAAAGTAAGCGAACGTTGGCCAGAAATTCCAGGCTAGAGATCTGCTGCACAAATTAAATTCAATTTTGGATGAAAATTCTAAGGGGAAAAAAAAAAAAAAAAGATGAAGACGTAACCCTCTATTTCGTGTTCAAAAGTCTATGGGCGATATTCAATTGTTATATTGTGCTTGGGCGATATTTAATTGATCTTTTTTATCGCCCTGATCACGCCTTCAGAGGTCGTGCTGGGCACGATCGTGAAAAGTGCTGTTTGGGCGCCCACACAAATCACTTTTTGCGCATTTTAGCTTGCCACCTCAGGGGGGTACCAGCTGAAATGCAGACGCCGGTAGCCAAACGGAGCTACAATTGAATAATGACATTATTATTGTATACAATGCTCGCCCTGTGGCTCTGTATTACAGGCCTAGTCAGTAACCTTATCCACCCTCTATTTTGTTCTTTTCCCTCATCACAATTTGTCTAACAGGCCAGTGCTTTCTGCTGAGAGGGGACGTCACTATGGCTGGGAAAACATCTATTTTTGTGACACTTTCAAGAGAATACAGATTATCGCTCCATGTAGAAGCTGAATAAGACACATACGGACGGATCTCCCACGGTGGCATCCTCATCTGCTTCAGCTATCTGTGGAGACTGCCATAAAATACAGCCATTCTTCACACAGATTACGGTCTCAGGAGAAGTGTCATTTACTTATCTACCTTTACTGGAAACAGAATACACTAGCATCAGCCAAAGCCTCAGACTCTCAGAAAAACATACCAGTATCGGAATGGTGGGATTTCTGCATGTTTATGCCAAGTAGTCAATTCCCCAAAAATATTATTATTATTATTTTTTGCACGTGTGATTGCCAGTAAACATGATCTAGAAATCATAAGCAGCTGAGTGATGAGGCCTTTTTCAGGAATGGTCCAAAAATGCAAATTTTTGATTGCAGCAAAAGTAAAAATAAATCAAAGACATAAATCTTCGCCTCTCCAAATCTGACTAGACACAACGCTTTCCTCTCTATGGGGCCCATTCAATTGGTCTCCCCAGCCGCCACTAGATGGTGCTAGGGATGGCCATCGACCATCGCCGATTCAAAATCATCGATGGTTTATGGCCGATGTAGAATACTTTTGCCATCAATGGGGGAGAACCAGATGGTTTCCCTCCATCGATGGCAAGTTATAACCAAATTTTTTTTTTTTATTTAATGTGGTGCCAGGGACACGGAGCATAGGCCCGCCCCCGACACCCGCTAAGCCCCACCCCTGTTTTTCATTGGTCCGCAGACCAGCCAGTACCATTCAGTGGTGGCCATCGAGTGGTGCAAACCATCGATAGTTCACCATTGATGGTTTGTGTACCATCAACGGTTATCGGCGATGGTATCATCGATGGCAACCATCGATGGACACCCCACCTATGGCCCTTCCATAGATGGTACCCAATGGAGCAATTCAATGCAGGGAGATGCATTTCATCTCGCAGCCTCCAGTGGCGCGAGCTGAAATGTTATTAAAGTAAACGGGAGTTTCAGCACGCTAACCTGTACTTTAGGCGGGTTTAGCTGCTTTACGCAGCTAAATTCTGTACAAATGGGTATGCATACGGGGCATGCACGCCCAAAGGGTGCAACAAATGAACTGTCCCAGTTGGTGCCCCATATGATTGGAACCGGGGATGCTGACAGAGCCACTCTGTACTTCCCAGGTATTTTAAGATTTACATGGTATATCTGTTCGGGTTTTCTTTTCCCGGGCTGGTATACTTTATAATTAACCTTGAAACATGTAAGAGAGAGGATTCCGCACCAGTCACTTATATTAGTAAAGAACAATAAATATTAAAATTAGACAATCAGGGGGGGTATCCCCAGGTAGAGTCTCAATTGGTGGTGCACCCCAAGTCTTAATTAACCTTACCAACTTTTTCCACTATTTCAAAGGGTCTTTGGGGTCATTCTGACCCAACCGCTCACTGCAGTTTCCCACAGCGCAGCGATCGGGTCGGAACTGCGCATGCGCCGGTGCCGCAGTGCGCTGGCGCATGCCAGTCATCGTTGCCTAGCGATCGCCTCTGAGGCAGAGGCGGTTACTGGGTGGGAGGGGGTTGGACGGCGGCGTTAAGCCGCCTAGGGGGCGCAGACGGACCGCTGGGGGGGCAGTTCGCGGCGGCGGCGTGACGTCACACGCAGCCGCTGCGGGCCGGGGAGAGACGAGTAGCTCCCGGCCAGCACGCTAAAGCTGCGCTGGTCAGGAGCTACTCTTGAAGTGCAAAGTCATCGCCGCTGTGCGATGCCTTTGCACTTCTGCGGGGGGGGGGGGGGGGAGCCGGCACTGACATGATCGTAGCTGTGCTAAATTCAGCACAGCTACGATCAACTCGGAATGACCCCCTTTGCCGTTTTACTAAAAACTTACTTTCTACTGTGGAAAAGATACGCAAAGGTGTGTACTTGAGCATTAGGAGTTTTGTTGTGTCTGTTCTAAGGGGTCGATTCAATTGTTATGGGGGTCTAAAAATCCCATCTAAACTGGACTTTTTAGACGCCCAAGCAACTGTCACAATTCAATTGTGTTTGGGCATCCATACACATCGCGCATGTCGCGCCCACAGACAGGGTTTAGCTGTCTAAAAAAGGCTAAACCCGTCTAAACTTCCTGCGTTGGGTGTCCAAACTCCCATTTGGACGCCCGAAGTGCCCAGTTTACACACATTTTTTTCTCGCACCACAGGATACAGAGAGATCAAAAAGTGTCTCTGCGGCCGCAGGGTGCCCAAACTGCAGAACAATTGAATTGCTGCCGCTGGACGCCCTTTCATGTTGGCTGCAGAAAAAATATTTAAATCGGCCACTAAAAGCTTGTTCACTTAGGGGCCAATTCATCAGTGAAATAGTCCTAATTCCTCCATCCTTATCGATCATCTTTTTCACCTTATTCATTAGAGTTTCATTAAATCTCTCCACCAATCCATCGGCCTGAGGATGATACAGAGGCCTTTAGCTGAGTAACCTTAAATAGGCGGCACAATTCTTTCATGACAAATAGGGCACCCCGATTTTCTTGGGTATTCCTACTCTGCTAAAGACATGTACAAGCCCTCTAGCAATCTACTGCACAAAGGTATCGCTTCCCGGTATCTGGTAGCACAATCCATTATTACTAATACTGTATATATTGATGATCCCGGGCAAACTTTTATAGAGGTCCTACCAAACCCATAGCGATTCTTTCAAATGGGACCTCAATAATGGGCAATGGGACAAACAGACTTTTATAGTGTGGTCGAGAGCATGGTACTGACACTCAGGGCAGGAGGGATAATATTCCTGTACATCTTCATGTATCCCTGGCCAGAGTAACGCTGCAAGATTTTCTCAGCCGGTTTCTCTTTTCACCTAGATGTCCTGCAGTGATGTGACTATGAGCCAGGTCTAACACAGTCCTCCTATACATCTCAGGGACTATCAATTGTTACACAACATCTGTCCCCATTGTTGGAAAAGGTACAAGAAATCTTGACGTAATGCCATGTAGGGGGAGGCCAGCTTACTATCTACAGTGTAGCTCCACTGGGATTCCATCAATCACTTTCACGTTCTCTCCAGCCCTCACTAGAGTAGGGTCTTATAACGGCTCTGAGGCAAAGATTTACTCACTTCAAGGTCAGGCCTGCAATCAACCGGTTCAACATTTCCTACTTCAGTAGGAGGTACGTTGACTTGCTCCTTCATTGCTGGTCTCATTCTCAGACTTCCCAATCATGCTTGCAAAAGGGAGCCCTTCAAATTTGGGAGATACTCCCACTGCCACTATATCAGTAGCATCATCAAACGGGTCTGGGCAATTTACATTCGTAACCAACCGGCTTTCCTACAGCTTCCAGGAGAGGGAAATATCGGTCCCCAATATCACATCATACATTAAATCATGAACTAAGCCAACCGTGACTACAGTGGGCCCACAATGTATTTCTATGTTCACTACAGGGGTCACATACAGCCAAGTGTCCCCATGTACGCAGGTAACCCCAAGAGCTTATTCCTGGTACTGATAGGGGTTCACCAACTTGTTTCTCTTCTGCAGTGATTATACATAGTTATTTCTCTGGCTCAGAGCGTTGTTCTGATGTGCAGGCTACACGACTGAAGAATGACATTCTGCGAAAAAAACGCATAGGTGCAGAGGTAAGTGGACAACATTTAGCAATATAGCCCAAGCCACTACATCGAAAACATATGATCACATTTTTATCAAGTCTTTTACGTGGTGGAAACCATCCTGGCACAGCGGTCCAATCTCCAGGTTCCAAGCACACAGCCTTAAGTTCAGATCCAATCAACCTACCAGTATATTTTTGGATTGTGGGAAGAAACCGGAGTACCCGGAGAAAGTCCACGCAAGAACGGGAGAGTAAATAAACTCCACACAGTTCATCAACGTTGTATTCCCAGCAATGCACTCGTCGTATGGGGTTTAGTTCAAATAATTATCAATACACTTAAGCCTGCAGCCCCCGCCAAGGGACCCCGTTTCTCTACAAGTCCTACTCCATCACTTGGAATTATGAACATGGCAATTGCTATCACATTAGTGCTAAACTTCAGGTGTACTAACTGGTTTAAAGCTCACAGCACCTTGGCTTTTAATAGGTGAGCCAGTCACCAAGCACGCCTAAGAGAACATGCGACACAGGTTATATTAAATAAGTTACATGGGTGCATGAGAAGATGTGATTACAAAAAGATTAATTAAAAAATGTATCAAATAAAGAAAAGGCATTTATCCACTGCACTCACCATGCCTAGATGTGGGGTGCAACATGGTATGTGAGTGCCAAGTCTCTGTGATAATTCTTTGAATAATTTGTGAATTTGGTCATATACCATATAGCACCCCAAATCTAGGGATAAGCACTGTGCATGGTTTAACTGGGTGCTCCCCCAGTAATCCCGAGACCTGACCTCTCCCTCACCAAATCAGAGTACGTATGTTGCATACAGTATGTAGCCAGCATAACACGGTTGAGCCGTGACACGTAAGAGTGACACACATACAGGAACCGCATTCCCGCTCTGGCGATGTTGCCCCCAGCAAATGGGAATACGCAGGATTTACCTGATCCCACGACAGACGCCACGGCTATTGACAAATCAATAAAAAACTTTAACCTAAACAGCTGAAGACGATGTTTCATTTATATTTGATTTTTTAATTTGAAAGATATTTTTTCTGTATCCAAAGGATTTCTCTGTTCTTCAGAATAAGGTTTGCGTTGTGTACATGGGCTGGAGGCGAGAAGAGTAACCGGGGTCTGCGTGGAGAAAGCAATCTGGGAATGATTAGCTGCTAACACAGACACTTTTTCATGAAGAATACTGAACAAGTATTGCCGAGAGACTGCTGATTAATCTACTGACTTTTACCAGGAGCATGAATAATGCACTCAGCTCGGGGAATGTGCTGTAATGAGGCTGCAACCTCTTACTCACCCCCATAAGTTCTGACACGAATTATGTCACCGACAAGCAGCAGAATTTACCTTATCGTGTTCTGAAAGGAGAGAAGTTTCAGAGATGGATACATTGTATCCAGACCCTCCTCAGGGATACCATACACATAGGAGGGGGGCCTGGTCATCTCTTATCCTCCGAACAACACATTACAATGTATCCACTCAATGCAGTGCTCAGAAAGGGGTCACTTTTATATATCTCCTCGCAAATGTACAGATGGAGCCATCTTCATCTTGACCTTTAATAGGAGTAATTGAGCCAGGGCAGTCGTCTTAATCCCCTGCTGTATTGTTCTCTCTGTATTGTATTGCATCTGAGAACAATAGATGAAAGGCTTATGCTAATAAACTATGGTGCACCTAGGTGCAGCAGAGAAGCCAAATGATCTTGGCTCCATCTGTATCTGTCGGATTAAGAGTCCAGCTACAGGACGCAAAATACCCACTAAGTTACCCGACGCGTTTCAGTAACGTTGGGCCAGATATGAAATATGACATAACTTTCCCATGCGGCCTCCTGCGCTTGCAGAGGTGGCTCAGGAGGACGCCATCGCAGATTCTGTACATAGGTGCTCTATCTAGTGCTAGATATCAGTAGCAGGGGTCCAGCGAGCATGGGAGCAGAGTTAGGGTCTCTCTATCATAATGTAACACCAGTCACAGACCAGCCAGTGTGGAGCGGATATCCATAGGGGTATATAGCCTGCACAATACTTCCTGTACCCCCCCTCCCCCCCTCCCTGTGCTGGGCCACGTCGTGGCACCTAGGCGTCGGTGGGTAGCCGGGTAATAGTGTAGAGCAAAAAGGACAATTACGTTTTTAACACTACCAGGGAATCAGGAGCCCCCCGTGGACTGCCGGTTTCCCCAGCCCCCCTCGCAGGTCAATGGAACGTCCTCCCATGCAGCCACCTACCGCAGAGTGGTGCGAGGAGACGCCGGCAGAGGTGGCAGCCAGTTACTGTATTTCCATGGCACCCAAAAAGTACTGTGTATCAATGCTTACTTCCCTATAGATTGTAAGCTTTCCAGCAGGACCCTCCTACCTCTAAGTCTGTCTGGTACACCCCAAACCTGCTACAGTCCCATTAAGAACACGGTGCATCCCTACCCTAATCCTGACCCTAACACCCCTCCTTATTGCTACGTGTTACTGAATGTCATCTCATCTTGGATGCTGGGACACATCCCGAATTCAGAACAATCCTGATAAATCCAGAACACAGAGCATCCCTACCCCTAATCCTGACCCTAACATCTATAAACCCCGACCTCCAAACCTCACCCTAATATCTTAACTTATACCAGTAAATCGACCCTACACCCCCAGACTAATCCCCTCAAGTCTACCAGTTGAGCAAGCCGAAAAGCAAAGCATGGCCTCACTACTATACGGCTTATTATGTGACTCCATTAACCTATCGCAACCGTTGCAACAATGGGAGAGAGATCTGGGCCCCCCTCCGGGTGAGGATGGATTGGACGTTATAAGAGAGGGCATATCCAAGAGCACAATCTCATCCTTAATCAAAGAAATATAATATAAACTATACTATAGGTGGTAACCAACATTCTCCAAAGAAACCGTCCCCTAGTTCTGACCCGGAACGCAGCCATAGGGGCACTTGTCTCCACATGGTGGTCAGGAGCTCTGATCTCATATCCGGGATAAATACGATAACTTCTAGACTCTGGGCTTGAAGCTCCTGTTCATGGTGGCGCAGGCACTACATCTCCCAGATCTCATGGGGCGATTCCGTTCCCCTTGCATCTCCCAATTATTCTGAGCAGTGGACAAATAAATGATATCACTGTAGCCCACAGGCACAATTATCCGCCTCGCCCAGATAAACAACTATACTCAAGACCAAAGTCATGATTTCACCAGCCGTCTACATCTTCATATACATTTTATATCATCAGATCTCTATCACGGCATCTTATAATGAGGCATGGAGGCAATTATTCCTGAATACATTATCCTAGAGATAATGACTGTAACCATTAGGCTCTCCAACGCTAAACGTGAACACGTCCTTTTCAATGAAAGTGCGGAAAAACAGTTTTGAGCACAAAGCAGCACATTGTTCTGTCACACTCAGGGCGTCGTTACACTAACCCTATTATATCATTTCTCTCATTAACAAATGGGAGAACGAACAAGCTCTCACATCAACTTGACCAAATCATATCAAGAGGAACTAATTGAAAATGTATTTAAAATCCCTTATACACAAAGATAAGTGAAAACGCTAATTTATAGGACACCAGCAGGACCCTCCGACAACCGATCAGCAATTATCTCCCAGCTACGATACACCAGGAGGCAGCACATAAACCCCTCCACAGGACTTCATATCACGGTACACCTTCCCCAATGATGCCGGCCTGAGCTCACCGACATCTCCAGGCTGGGGGGACACGAGCAACTGACGTACGAGTTGGATTTCTAGGATGGGGGAGGTAGGAGGTATTACGTACCTCCACCTCCCGCCACCAGAGTACAGCTGGGTAACACTACACAATACGCTTTGCAATCATTGTACCTACAACTACCCTGGTGTAGTGTGTACTCCCAATCGGCCATTTACACACGTTCATCCCATGGTCCCATCTGATGTGCTGCACGTCTCACAGGACGCTATGATGTAAGATGCAAGAACACTCCCCGAACACGCTATATTGCGCCATCGTCTGGCGGACTGCCTGGTGTGTACGTGGACACGGCACATCAATGCCTCAAAAGATAGAATAAAAACAATTAAGACACCCTAACCCCCCCCCCCCTGTACCAGGTTACTGCCCATGTAGCGGGCACACACGGTGATACTGGACATAGCGGTGTGCTACGGTATGCAGAGACGGTGACAGTGAAGGCAATTAATTATGATATTCAGTCAAATTGAAGGAGGACTAATGTAACAGATCAATCTCAAAGTATATATTCCAGATATCACTGGGCTGCCTGCAAACACTAACATGACTCCTAGGCGTAGTGGATAGTATTGCTCTCTCAGCGCTGAGGAGTACAATTCCTTATCACGGCCCTCACCTGTGTGGGGTTTGTATGTTCTCACCAAGTCCTCAGGTATTTCCACAGTGTTCTGGTTTCCTCTCATACTCCAAAAACATACCGGTTATGAATTTTATTAATTGGATTCTGACATAATTTAAGGTGGTGGCGCCAGATACAACAACAACAGTAGTCACGTGATTGTACTACAGGAATAGGACTCCGGTCTCTCCCGGCCTACACTCCTCAGCCTCTATATCAGAATCCCCCTCCTCGTCTTCCTCATTCCCCTCCCTGTGCTGCTCCTGGGGCAGAACCCGCCTCCAAGCGCTGGATGCCATCTTGCTTGCTGGCTCCTGTCCCCTATATCACAAAGAAGGGGCCACAAGCTGCTGTGCGTGGAGTCTTAAGGCGTATACACACGGTGCAATTTTACTTGCGATATGGACTATATAGCGCATATTGCACCGTGTGTATACAGCTTGAGATTCCGAGGTGCGGTCCCGCGGGATCGGCATCACAAGAAACAATAGACTGTGCAGGGAGCCCAACATTAACTAGATCAGCGGTGCCGGGCTGCGACCACATCTCATAGTAAATGTCACGCATTGACTGCATCGCAGCGTGTGTACGCGCCATTAGGGAACAGAAAAGAGGCCCAACGGCGTGTCCATCACGAATTAACTAAAAGACAACTACAAGAACACGAGCTACAGAAGGTCGCTTGAAATTCACTTTTTACATTCCCATGTAGTCATTTTCCTAACGGCCTGGTGACCAGGGGGAACGTTCTCACCAAGACATTCTGACAATGGGGTATTACTACCAGGGACGCTGGGACCCTGCAATGATGGGGGGGGAGCTCCTGCTGGTTCCTTGTTAGCGAGACCAATGAGAGCCTGTATAAACGGGAAGCGTCAGCGTCATATTTCCCTAATGCAATCTGACTTTACATTTCATCTTTCATTAACAATCACATTACGGCTCATTTGGATTCTGAAGTTTACTTTCTGCAGTTTCAGCGTTTCTGGAGGTATTTTTAAAAACACGATGAGGATATTTAAATTCTACAGAGATTAATTGAAATTTTCACTTCTCTTACTTTTTTTTTCAAATAGAGCTGTTACCGCCATTGTTATTTGTGCGTCTCTAATAAAGGTGACGCGATGGAGAAAATCGCATTTCTCCACCGAATTCAGCATCCTTAATTAGGCGAAAACAACTTCAGAATTTTTTGCATTTGTTGGTAGTGTTACACCCCCTGAAATATCCCAGGATTTTGCTCGGGAGCGCGCAAAATCCCAGGACTGCAGGCGGTGTAAAAGGGTCCTTCTCCTAAACCCCGGGTCCACTTTCCCAGGAATCCAACCCGGCTTGTACGCAGCGTTGGACACTGGTAAGACCCGGGTAGGATGCGGTGTAAATGGAGAAGCCGGGCTTTATAGCATGGCAAACCTCCCGTACCGCAGTGTCCGGCGGGCAGACGGGAGGCAGGGGGTCACGGCGCACGCCGTCTATGCAGACAGCGTGTGCCATGCTGGTTGCCATGCAGCAGCTGGGGACATGGCACATGCTGTCTATGCAGACAGCGGTGCAGTGTCTGGAGCCTGGAAGCGCCAGAGGCTGGGGGTAGCATAGCAGCTTCCAGATTGCTGTGCTTGCCCCCGGGCGAGATGCAGTGTTTCCCGGCACTTGGAGATGACATCGCCTCTAAGTACCGGCCCACAAGACACTGCAACCGGGTGCAGTGTAAACGGTGCCAATCCGGGAATATCCTGGATCGGCACTGCGGTATAAATGGGGGAGTCCCGGGTCTGACCAGGCTTGGAACAGTGTTCCAAATCCTGGGTCAGACCCGGTATTTTGGGGTAAAAGTGGTATTATTAGTGCAATACCCATTAAGCTAGACGCCACCTTGCGCTCCTACAGACACACACCTATACGCCACAAATATTGCTGGATACATCTGCCCCTTAGAAATAATCTACCAATTGACAAATATCTGCGACCGTAGCGTCCGCTGGTCCCGCTCAGCTGCATTTACGCCTAACTCCTAAGCAGATGTGGAAGAATATTAAGCACTTGAGAAGCCACAATAGCAGATATCTCAGTGCTGCTTATTAAGCCCTGCAGGCAAAAGTTGAGATGAGATAAATGATCACGCAGAACAATACATTAGTTAATGAACGTCTCTTCGACTCAGTGTTCCTACCTTTCCTGAGAGAGCCGCTAACACTTATACACCCACACACACCGGGAAGAGACAACAGAAATAAATCTCTATTACAAACCCTGATTCCGCGCCTTCGCTTTCTAATGTTCTCTCACGCTGGAATTACACACGCTGCAAATACTCATTTATTTTCATAGAAAATGAATACACATGGGAATAGCCCAATTGTAACTTTTATTTAACGTAGATGCATGACAACTTCTCCCACAAACAAGTGCGTCCACTGGGGAAACGCGTCCTTCACAGAGTAAACTTACCGCCGGCGACGTGACAGCAGGAATTTTATTATATCCGGGGGCTAATGATTACCAGTGTAGGTGACGGGGTAACAGGCTAAGGAACGTAGAACTTTATAATCTGTACCTCCAAGACGCTTTTCGGCTGCCTTGCCATTAGATGATGGGGTGCAATGCTTCAGATGCTTGGCATGTCAACATTCACCATGAAATGTCTACATGATTACAAACCATCTCTAGTGCGGACTTACCTGGTCCGGAGGCTCCAGCGGTGTCTTCAGGGTCTGACGGTGACTTCAGGATGACTTCCAGCCCGGTGCTTCCGTCGGCAAAAATGGCCAACCTTAAAACTTAACCTAACCCTAACCCTCCACCAGGGGTCTCTGTAGAATGTCAACATTTCACTCGTCGACATCCTGCAGATGGTGACATGTCCAATATTGACATTTCAGCAATGTTATCACCATCATCACTGTCGGCATTGTGGTGTAGATATTGTGAAAGTCGACCTTACAACTACATCCCATCTTGGACTGATCAACTCTCTCCTGTCTCCGATGATCTTATTTCTCTTCTCCAGCGTACAAGAGAGAAGAGAAAAAAGCAAAGAGTAATAAACCAGGTAATTAAAAGGGTCTAAACAACATGGGAACTAATACAATACAGTTGCCTACAATAAAAAGGTGGATCTAGGATCTCAAAAAGGTACACAAAGCGGCAACACGCAGACCAATATATCATTTGTTGAAGAGGTAAAGAAATTATCGTACATTATTACTTGGCAGCAGTGCCGCATATAAAAACTAAACCATGTCAACAACCGTTATAATTCTGATTACGGTGGGGTTGCCAATTACCATACCGTCTGCGGGAGCATCGGGAAATGGACAGTAACACGGCAGCAGCTTGGACTTGCTATACGGGGCCCATGTTATAATAAGGGCGAGAGTCTAGTAGTATTGCGTATGTGAGCTTAATTCAGGGAGCAATACACTGTGTGTTGGAAATAGCGCAGTGGGAGGAGCATGTACAGCAAGCCACAGCGTGAGAGGAAGCGAGCCAGTGTCCTTTGCTACTGCATGCTAAGCACGGTCCCAGTCCTGCGCCGCGGCATCCCGGATAACACATCTACTATACTATGTACATAGCACAGCGCCGCCGCCATGTGCTGCATAAAAACAAACATAAAATAACAACAAATCCATTGTCCCGGGAGTTGTAATAGTGAAAACATTCCCAGCAGCCGCACCTCATGCCAAATGCAGAACCACAGAGGTCAACAAGCCCGAGAAACTGGAGAGCCGGTTATTCACGCCCGACAACATCACAGATCTCCTGTGCACCTCCATGAAGCGTACAGATAGTACAGTGTTCCTGAGTGTCTGTAGTGTAATGGTGCAGGAGAGGGTAGGAGGTGTATCTCCTGTGCACCTCTATGAAGCGTACAGTTAGTACAACGTTCCTGAGTGTCTGTAGTGTAATGGTGCAGGAGAGGGTAGGAGGTGTATCTCCTGTGCACCTCTATGAAGCGTACAGTTAGTACAACGTTCCTGAGTGTCTGTAGTGTAATGGTGCAGGAGAGGGTGGGAGGTGTATCTCCTGTGCACCTCTATGAAGCGTACAGTTAGTACAACGTTCCTGAGTGTCTGTAGTGTAATGGTGCAGGAGAGGGTGGGAGGTGTATCTCCTGTGCACCTCTATGAAGTGTACAGTTAGTACAACGTTCCTGGGTGTCTGTAGTGTAATGGTGCAGGAGAGGGTGGGAGGTGTATCTCCTGTGCACCTCTATGAAGCGTACAGTTAGTACAACGTTCCTGAGTGTCTGTAGTGTAATGGTGCAGGAGAGGGTGGGAGGTGTATCTCCTGTGCACCTCTATGAAGCGTACAGTTAGTACAATGTTCCTGGGTGTCTGTAGTGTAATGGTGCAGGACAGGGTGGGAGGTGTATCTCCTGTGCACCTCTATGAAGCGTACAGTTAGTACAACGTTCCTGAGTGTCTGTAGTGTAATGGTGCAGGAGAGGGTGGGAGGTGTATCTCCTGTGCACCTCTATGAAGCGTACAGTTAGTACAACGTTCCTGAGTGTCTGTAGTGTAATGGTGCAGGAGAGGGTGGGAGGTGTATCTCCTGTGCACCTCTATGAAGCGTACAGTTAGTACAACGTTCCTGAGTGTCTGTAGTGTAATGGTGCAGGAGAGGGTGGGAGGTGTATCTCCTGTGCACCTCTATGAAGCGTACAGTTAGTACAGCGTTCCTGAGTGTCTGTAGTGTAATGGTGCAGGAGAGGGTGGGAGGTGCATCTCCTGTGCACCTCTATGAAGCGTACAGTTAGTACAACGTTCCTGAGTGTCTGTAGTGTAATGGTGCAGGAGAGGGTGGGAGGTGTATCTCCTGTGCACCTCTATGAAGCGTACAGTTAGTACAACGTTCCGGAGTGTCTGTAGTGTAATAGTGCAGGAGAGGGTGGGAGGTGTATCTCCTGTGCACCTCTATGAAGCGAACAGTTAGTACAACGTTCCGGAGTGTCTGTAGTGTAATAGTGCAGGAGAGGGTGGGAGGTGTATCTCCTGTGCACCTCTATGAAGCGTACAGTTAGTACAACGTTCCTGAGTGTCTGTAGTGTAATGGTGCAGGAGAGGGTGGGAGGTGTATCTCCTGTGCACCTCTATGAAGCGTACAGTTAGTACAACGTTCCGGAGTGTCTGTAGTGTAATGGTGCAGGAGAGGGTGGGAGGTGTATCTCCTGTGCACCTCTATGAAGCGTACAGTTAGTACAGCGTTCCTGAGTGTCTGTAGTGTAATGGTGCAGGAGAGGGTGGGAGGTGCATCTCCTGTGCACCTCTATGAAGCGTACAGTTAGTACAGCGTTCCTGAGTGTCTGTAGTGTAATGGTGCAGGAGAGGGTGGGAGGTGTATCTCCTGTGCACCTCTATGAAGTGTACAGTTAGTACAACGTTCCTGAGTGTCTGTAGTGTAATGGTGCAGGAGAGGGTGGGAGGTGTATCTCCTGTGCACCTCTATGAAGCGTACAGTTAGTACAACGTTCCTGGGTGTCTGTAGTGTAATGGTGCAGGAGAGGGTGGGAGGTGTATCTCCTGTGCACCTCTATGAAGCGTATAGTTAGTACAACGTTCCTGAGTGTCTGTAGTGTAATGGTGCAGGAGAGGGTGGGAGGTGTATCTCCTGTGCACCTCTATGAAGCGTACAGTTAGTACAACGTTCCTGGGTGTCTGTAGTGTAATGGTGCAGGAGAGGGTGGGAGGTGTATCTCCTGTGCACCTCTATGAAGCGTACAGTTAGTACAACGTTCCTGGGTGTCTGTAGTGTAATGGTGCAGGAGAGGGTGGGAGGTGTATCTCCTGTGCACCTCTATGAAGCGTACAGTTAGTACAACGTTCCTGAGTGTCTGTAGTGTAATGGTGCAGGAGAGGGTAGGAGGTTTATCTCCTGTGCACCTCTATGAAGTGTATAATTAGTACAACGTTCCTGAGTGTCTGTAGTGTAATGGTGCAGGAGAGGGTGGGAGGTGTATCTCCTGTGCACCTCTATGAAGCGTACAGTTAGTACAGCGTTCCTGAGTGTCTGTAGTGTAATGGTGCAGGAGAGGGTGGGAGGTGCATCTTCTGTGCACCTCTATGAAGTGTATAGTTAGTACAACGTTCCTGAGTGTCTGTAGTGTAATGGTGCAGGAGAGGGTGGGAGGTGTATCTCCTGTGCACCTCTATGAAGCGTACAGTTAATACAACGTTCCTGAGTGTCTGTAGTGTAATGGTGCAGGAGAGAGTGGGAGGTGTATCTCCTGTGCACCTCTATGAAGCGTACAGTTAATACAACGTTCCTGAGTGTCTGTAGTGTAATGGTGCAGGAGAGGGTGGGAGGTGTATCTCCTGTGCACCTCTATGCAGCGTACAGTTAGTACAACGTTCCTGAGTGTCTGTAGTGTAATGGTGCAGGAGAGGGTGGGGGGTGTATCTCCTGTGCACCTCTATGAAGCGTACAGTTAGTACAACGTTCCTGAGTGTCTGTAGTGTAATGGTGCAGGAGAGGGTGGGAGGTGTATCTCCTGTGCACCTCTATGAAGTGTATAGTTAGTACAATGTTCCTGAGTGTCTGTAGTGTAATGGTGCAGGAGAGGGTGGGAGGTGTATCTCCTGTGCACCTCTATGAAGTGTATAGTTAGTACAATGTTCCTGAGTGTCTGTAGTGTAATGGTGCAGGAGAGGGTGGGAGGTGTATCTCCTGTGCACCTCTATGAAGTGTACAGTTAGTACAACGTTCCTGGGTGTCTGTAGTGTAATGGTGCAGGAGAGGGTGGGAGGTGTATCTCCTGTGCACCTCTATGAAGCGTATAGTTAGTACAACGTTCCTGAGTGTCTGTAGTGTAATGGTGCAGGAGAGGGTGGGAGGTGTATCTCCTGTGCACCTCTATGAAGCGTACAGTTAGTACAACGTTCCTGGGTGTCTGTAGTGTAATGGTGCAGGAGAGGGTGGGGGGTGTATCTCCTGTGCACCTCTATGAAGCGTACAGTTAGTACAATGTTCCTGAGTGTCTGTAGTGTAATGGTGCAGGAGAGGGTGGGAGGTGTATCTCCTGTGCACCTCTGTGAAGCGTACAGTTAGTACAACGTTCCTGAGTGTCTGTAGTGTAATGGTGCAGGAGAGGGTGGGAGGTGTATCTCCTGTGCACCTCTATGAAGCGTACAGTTAGTACAACGTTCCTGAGTGTCTGTAGTGTAATGGTGCAGGAGAGGGTGGGAGGTGTATCTCCTGTGCACCTCTATGAAGCGTACAGTTAGTACAACGTTCCTGAGTGTCTGTAGTGTAATGGTGCAGGAGAGGGTGGGAGGTGTATCTCCTGTGCACCTCTATGAAGCGTACAGTTAGTACAACGTTCCTGGGTGTCTGTAGTGTAATGGTGCAGGAGAGGGTGGGAGGTGTATCTCCTGTGCACCTCTATGAAGCGTACAGTTAGTACAGCGTTCCTGGGTGTCTGTAGTGTAATGGTGCAGGAGAGGGTGGGGGGTGTATCTCCTGTGCACCTCTATGAAGCGTACAGTTAGTACAACGTTCCTGAGTGTCTGTAGTGTAATGGTGCAGGAGAGGGTGGGAGGTGTATCTCCTGTGCACCTCTATGAAGCGTATAGTTAGTACAACGTTCCTGAGTGTCTGTAGTGTAATGGTGCAGGAGAGGGTGGGAGGTGTATCTCCTGTGCACCTCTATGAAGCGTACAGTTAGTACAACGTTCCTGGGTGTCTGTAGTGTAATGGTGCAGGAGAGGGTGGGAGGTGTATCTCCTGTGCACCTCTATGAAGCGTACAGTTAGTACAGCGTTCCTGAGTGTCTGTAGTGTAATGGTGCAGGAGAGGGTGGGAGGTGTATCTCCTGTGCACTTCTATGAAGCGTACAGTTAGTACAACGTTCCTGAGTGTCTGTAGTGTAATGGTGCAGGAGAGGGTGGGAGGTGTATCTCCTGTGCACCTCTATGAAGCGTATAGTTAGTACAACGTTCCTGGGTGTCTGTAGTGTAATGGTGCAGGAGAGGGTGGGAGGTGTATCTCCTGTGCACCTCTATGAAGCGTACAGTTAGTACAACGTTCCTGGGTGTCTGTAGTGTAATGGTGCAGGAGAGGGTGGGAGGTGTATCTCCTGTGCACCTCTATGAAGCGTACAGTTAGTACAGCGTTCCTGAGTGTCTGTAGTGTAATGGTGCAGGAGAGGGTGGGAGGTGTATCTCCTGTGCACTTCTATGAAGCGTACAGTTAGTACAACGTTCCTGAGTGTCTGTAGTGTAATGGTGCAGGAGAGGGTGGGAGGTGTATCTCCTGTGCACCTCTATGAAGCGTATAGTTAGTACAACGTTCCTGGGTGTCTGTAGTGTAATGGTGCAGGAGAGGGTGGGAGGTGTATCTCCTGTGCACCTCTATGAAGCGTACAGTTAGTACAGCGTTCCTGAGTGTCTGTAGTGTAATGGTGCAGGAGAGGGTGGGAGGTGTATCTCCTGTGCACCTCTATGAAGCGTAAAGTTAGTACAGCGTTCCTGAGTGTCTGTAGTGTAATGGTGCAGGAGAGGGTGGGAGGTGTATCTCCTGTGCACCTCTATGAAGCGTACAGTTAGTACAGCGTTCCTGAGTGTCTGTAGTGTAATGGTGCAGGAGAGGGTGGGAGGTGTATCTCCTGTCCACCTCTATGAAGCGTACAGTTAGTACAACGTTCCTGAGTGTCTGTAGTGTAATGGTGCAGGAGAGGGTGGGAGGTGTATCTCCTGTGCACCTCTATGAAGCGTACAGTTAGTACAACGTTCCTGAGTGTCTGTAGTGTAATGGTGCAGGAGAGAGTGGGAGGTGTATCTCCTGTGCACCTCTATGAAGCGTACAGTTAGTACAACGTTACTGAGTGTCTGTAGTGTAATGGTGCAGGAGAGGGTGGGAGGTGTATCTCCTGTGCACCTCTATGAAGCGTACAGTTAGTACAACGTTACTGAGTGTCTGTAGTGTAATGGTACAGGAGAGGGTGGGAGGTGTATCTCCTGTGCACCTCTATGAAGCGTATAGTTAGTACAACGTTCCTGGGTGTCTGTAGTGTAATGGTGCAGGAGAGGGTGGGAGGTGTATCTCCTGTGCACCCCTATGAAGCGTACAGTTAGTACAACGTTCCTGAGTGTCTGTAGTGTAATGGTGCAGGAGAGGGTGGGAGGTTTATCTCCTGTGCACCTCTATGAAGTGTATAGTTAGTACAACGTTCCTGAGTGTCTGTAGTGTAATGGTGCAGGAGAGGGTGGGAGGTGTATCTCCTGTGCACCTCTATGAAGCGTACAGTTAGTACAACGTTCCTGAGTGTCTGTAGTGTAATGGTGCAGGAGAGGGTGGGAGGTTTATCTCCTGTGCACCTCTATGAAGTGTATAGTTAGTACAACGTTCCTGAGTGTCTGTAGTGTAATGGTGCAGGAGAGGGTGGGAGGTGTATCTCCTGTGCACCTCTATGAAGCGTACAGTTAGTACAACGTTCCTGAGTGTCTGTAGTGTAATGGTGCAGGAGAGGGTGGGAGGTGTATCTCCTGTGCACCTCTATGAAGCGTATAGTTAGTACAATGTTCCTGAGTGTCTGTAGTGTAATGGTGCAGGAGAGGGTGGGAGGTGTATCTCCTGTGCACCTCTATGAAGCGTACAGTTAGTACAACGTTCCTGAGTGTCTGTAGTGTAATGGTGCAGGAGAGGGTAGGAGGTGTATCTCCTGTGCACCTCTATGAAGCGTACAGTTAGTACAACGTTCCTGAGTGTCTGTAGTGTAATGGTGCAGGAGAGGGTGGGAGGTGTATCTCCTGTGCACCTCTATGAAGCGTACAGTTAGTACATCGTTCCTGAGTGTCTGTAGTGTAATGGTGCAGGAGAGGGTGGGAGGTGTATCTCCTGTGCACCTCTATGAAGCGTACAGTTAGTACAACGTTCCTGGGTGTCTGTAGTGTAATGGTGCAGGAGAGGGTGGGAGGTGTATCTCCTGTGCACCTCTATGAAGCGTACAGTTAGTACAACGTTCCTGAGTGTCTGTAGTGTAATGGTGCAGGAGAGGGTAGGAGGTTTATCTCCTGTGCACCTCTATGAAGTGTATAATTAGTACAACGTTCCTGAGTGTCTGTAGTGTAATGGTGCAGGAGAGGGTGGGAGGTGTATCTCCTGTGCACCTCTATGAAGCGTACAGTTAGTACAGCGTTCCTGAGTGTCTGTAGTGTAATGGTGCAGGAGAGGGTGGGAGGTGCATCTTCTGTGCACCTCTATGAAGTGTATAGTTAGTACAACGTTCCTGAGTGTCTGTAGTGTAATGGTGCAGGAGAGGGTGGGAGGTGTATCTCCTGTGCACCTCTATGAAGCGTACAGTTAATACAACGTTCCTGAGTGTCTGTAGTGTAATGGTGCAGGAGAGGGTGGGAGGTGTATCTCCTGTGCACCTCTATGAAGCGTACAGTTAGTACAGCGTTCCTGAGTGTCTGTAGTGTAATGGTGCAGGAGAGGGTGGGAGGTGCATCTTCTGTGCACCTCTATGAAGTGTATAGTTAGTACAACGTTCCTGAGTGTCTGTAGTGTAATGGTGCAGGAGAGGGTGGGAGGTGTATCTCCTGTGCACCTCTATGAAGCGTACAGTTAATACAACGTTCCTGAGTGTCTGTAGTGTAATGGTGCAGGAGAGAGTGGGAGGTGTATCTCCTGTGCACCTCTATGAAGCGTACAGTTAATACAACGTTCCTGAGTGTCTGTAGTGTAATGGTGCAGGAGAGGGTGGGAGGTGTATCTCCTGTGCACCTCTATGCAGCGTACAGTTAGTACAACGTTCCTGAGTGTCTGTAGTGTAATGGTGCAGGAGAGGGTGGGGGGTGTATCTCCTGTGCACCTCTATGAAGCGTACAGTTAGTACAACGTTCCTGAGTGTCTGTAGTGTAATGGTGCAGGAGAGGGTGGGAGGTGTATCTCCTGTGCACCTCTATGAAGTGTATAGTTAGTACAATGTTCCTGAGTGTCTGTAGTGTAATGGTGCAGGAGAGGGTGGGAGGTGTATCTCCTGTGCACCTCTATGAAGTGTATAGTTAGTACAATGTTCCTGAGTGTCTGTAGTGTAATGGTGCAGGAGAGGGTGGGAGGTGTATCTCCTGTGCACCTCTATGAAGTGTACAGTTAGTACAACGTTCCTGAGTGTCTGTAGTGTAATGGTGCAGGAGAGGGTGGGAGGTGTATCTCCTGTGCACCTCTATGAAGTGTACAGTTAGTACAACGTTCCTGGGTGTCTGTAGTGTAATGGTGCAGGAGAGGGTGGGAGGTGTATCTCCTGTGCACCTCTATGAAGCGTATAGTTAGTACAACGTTCCTGAGTGTCTGTAGTGTAATGGTGCAGGAGAGGGTGGGAGGTGTATCTCCTGTGCACCTCTATGAAGCGTACAGTTAGTACAACGTTCCTGGGTGTCTGTAGTGTAATGGTGCAGGAGAGGGTGGGAGGTGTATCTCCTGTGCACCTCTATGAAGCGTACAGTTAGTACAACGTTCCTGAGTGTCTGTAGTGTAATGGTGCAGGAGAGGGTAGGAGGTTTATCTCCTGTGCACCTCTATGAAGTGTATAGTTAGTACAACGTTCCTGAGTGTCTGTAGTGTAATGGTGCAGGAGAGGGTGGGAGGTTTATCTCCTGTGCACCTCTATGAAGCGTACAGTTAGTACAACGTTCCTGAGTGTCTGTGGTGTAATGGTGCAGGAGAGGGTGGGAGGTGTATCTCCTGTGCACCTCTATGAAGTGTATAATTAGTACAACGTTCCTGAGTGTCTGTAGTGTAATGGTGCAGGAGAGGGTGGGAGGTGCATCTCCTGTGCACCTCTATGAAGCGTACAGTTAGTACAGCGTTCCTGAGTGTCTGTAGTGTAATGGTGCAGGAGAGGGTGGGAGGTGCATCTTCTGTGCACCTCTATGAAGTGTATAGTTAGTACAACGTTCCTGAGTGTCTGTAGTGTAATGGTGCAGGAGAGGGTGGGAGGTGTATCACCTGTGCACCTCTATGAAGCGTACAGTTAATACAACGTTCCTGAGTGTCTGTAGTGTAATGGTGCAGGAGAGGGTGGGAGGTGTATCTCCTGTGCACCTCTATGCAGCGTACAGTTAGTACAACGTTCCTGAGTGTATGTAGTGTAATGGTGCAGGAGAGGGTGTGAGGTGTATCTCCTGTGCACCTCTATGAAGCGTACAGTTAATACAACGTTCCTGAGTGTCTGTAGTGTAATGGTGCAGGAGAGGGTGGGAGGTATATCTCCTGTGCACCTCTATGAAGCGTACAGTTAATACAACGTTCCTGAGTGTCTGTAGTGTAATGGTGCAGGAGAGGGTGGGAGGTGTATCTCCTGTGCACCTCTATGCAGCGTACAGTTAGTACAACGTTCCTGAGTGTCTGTAGTGTAATGGTGCAGGAGAGGGTGGGAGGTGTATCTCCTGTGCACCTCTATGAAGCGTACAGTTAGTACAACGTTCCTGAGTGTCTGTAGTGTAATGGTGCAGGAGAGGGTGGGAGGTGTATCTCCTGTGCACCTCTATGAAGCGTATAGTTAGTACAGCGTTCCTGAGTGTCTGTAGTGTAATGGTGCAGGAGAGGGTGGGAGGTTTATCTCCTGTGCACCTCTATGAAGCATACAGTTAGTACAACGTTCCTGAGTGTCTGTAGTGTAATGGTGCAGGAGAGGGTGGGAGGTGTATCTCCTGTGCACCTCTATGAAGCGTACAGTTAGTACAGCGTTCCTGAGTGTCTGTAGTGTAATGGTGCAGGAGAGGGTGGGAGGTGTATCTCCTGTGCACCTCTATGAAGCGTACAGTTAGTACAACGTTCCTGGGTGTCTGTAGTGTAATGGTGCAGGAGAGGGTGGGAGGTGTATCTCCTGTGCACCTCTATGAAGCGTACAGTTAGTACAACGTTCCTGAGTGTCTGTAGTGTAATGGTGCAGGAGAGGGTGGGAGGTGTATCTCCTGTGCACCTCTATGAAGCGTACAGTTAGTACAACGTTCCTGAGTGTCTGTAGTGTAATGGTGCAGGAGAGGGTGGGAGGTGTATCTCCTGTGCACCTCTATGAAGTGTATAGTTAGTACAACGTTCCTGGGTGTCTGTAGTGTAATGGTGCAGGAGAGGGTGGGAGGTGTATCTCCTGTGCACCTCTATGAAGCGTACAGTTAGCACAACGTTCCTGAGTGTCTGTAGTGTAATGGTGCAGGAGAGGGTGGGAGGTGTATCTCCTGTGCACCTCTATGAAGCGTACAGTTAGTACAGCGTTCCTGAGTGTCTGTAGTGTAATGGTGCAGGAGAGGGTGGGAGGTGTATCTCCTGTGCACCTCTATGAAGTGTATAGTCAGTACAACGTTCCTGAGTGTCTGTAGTGTAATGGTGCAGGAGAGGGTGGGAGGTGTATCTCCTGTGCACCTCTATGAAGCGTACAGTTAGTACAACGTTCCTGAGTGTCTGTAGTGTAATGGTGCAGGAGAGGGTGGGAGGTGTATCTCCTGTGCACCTCTATGAAGTGTATAGTCAGTACAACGTTCCTGAGTGTCTGTAGTGTAATGGTGCAGGAGAGGGTGGGAGGTGTATCTCCTGTGCACCTCTATGAAGCGTACAGTTAGTACAACGTTCCTGGGTGTCTGTAGTGTAATGGTGCAGGAGAGGGTGGGAGGTGTATCTCCTGTGCACCTCTATGAAGCGTACAGTCAGTACAACGTTCCTGAGTGTCTGTAGTGTAATGGTGCAGGAGAGGGTGGGAGGTTTATCTCCTGTGCACCTCTATGAAGCGTACAGTTAGTACAACGTTCCTGAGTGTCTGTAGTGTAATGGTGCAGGAGAGGGTGGGAGGTGTATCTCCTGTGCACCTCTATGAAGCGTACAGTTAGTACAACGTTCCTGGGTGTCTGTAGTGTAATGGTGCAGGAGAGGGTGGGAGGTGTATCTCCTGTGCACCTCTATGAAGCGTACAGTTAGTACAACGTTCCTGGGTGTTTGTAGTGTAATGGTGCAGGAGAGGGTGGGGGGTGTATCTCCTGTGCACCTCTATGAAGCGTACAGTTAGTACAACGTTCCTGAGTGTCTGTAGTGTAATGGTGCAGGAGAGGGTGGGGGGTGTATCTCCTGTGCACCTCTATGAAGCGTACAGTTAGTACAACGTTCCTGAGTGTCTGTAGTGTAATGGTGCAGGAGAGGGTGGGGGGTGTATCTCCTGTGCACCTCTATGAAGCGTACAGTTAGTACAACGTTCCTGAGTGTCTGTAGTGTAATGGTGCAGGAGAGGGTGGGGGGTGTATCTCCTGTGCACCTCTATGAAGCGTACAGTTAGTACAATGTTCCTGAGTGTCTGTAGTGTAATGGTGCAGGAGAGGGTGGGAGGTGTATCTCCTGTGCACCTCTGTGAAGCGTACAGTTAGTACAACGTTCCTGAGTGTCTGTAGTGTAATGGTGCAGGAGAGGGTGGGAGGTGTATCTCCTGTGCACCTCTGTGAAGCGTACAGTTAGTACAACGTTCCTGAGTGTCTGTAGTGTAATGGTGCAGGAGAGGGTGGGAGGTGTATCTCCTGTGCACCTCTATGAAGCGTACAGTTAGTACAACGTTCCTGAGTGTCTGTAGTGTAATGGTGCAGGAGAGGGTGGGAGGTGTATCTCCTGTGCACCTCTATGAAGCGTACAGTTAGTACAACGTTCCTGGGTGTCTGTAGTGTAATGGTGCAGGAGAGGGTGGGAGGTGTATCTCCTGTGCACCTCTATGAAGCGTACAGTTAGTACAGCGTTCCTGGGTGTCTGTAGTGTAATGGTGCAGGAGAGGGTGGGGGGTGTATCTCCTGTGCACCTCTATGAAGCGTACAGTTAGTACAACGTTCCTGAGTGTCTGTAGTGTAATGGTGCAGGAGAGGGTGGGAGGTGTATCTCCTGTGCACCTCTATGAAGCGTATAGTTAGTACAACGTTCCTGAGTGTCTGTAGTGTAATGGTGCAGGAGAGGGTGGGAGGTGTATCTCCTGTGCACCTCTATGAAGCGTACAGTTAGTACAACGTTCCTGGGTGTCTGTAGTGTAATGGTGCAGGAGAGGGTGGGAGGTGTATCTCCTGTGCACCTCTATGAAGCGTACAGTTAGTACAGCGTTCCTGAGTGTCTGTAGTGTAATGGTGCAGGAGAGGGTGGGAGGTGTATCTCCTGTGCACTTCTATGAAGCGTACAGTTAGTACAACGTTCCTGAGTGTCTGTAGTGTAATGGTGCAGGAGAGGGTGGGAGGTGTATCTCCTGTGCACCTCTATGAAGCGTATAGTTAGTACAACGTTCCTGGGTGTCTGTAGTGTAATGGTGCAGGAGAGGGTGGGAGGTGTATCTCCTGTGCACCTCTATGAAGCGTACAGTTAGTACAGCGTTCCTGAGTGTCTGTAGTGTAATGGTGCAGGAGAGGGTGGGAGGTGTATCTCCTGTGCACCTCTATGAAGCGTAAAGTTAGTACAGCGTTCCTGAGTGTCTGTAGTGTAATGGTGCAGGAGAGGGTGGGAGGTGTATCTCCTGTGCACCTCTATGAAGCGTACAGTTAGTACAACGTTCCTGAGTGTCTGTAGTGTAATGGTGCAGGAGAGGGTAGGAGGTTTATCTCCTGTGCACCTCTATGAAGTGTATAGTTAGTACAACGTTCCTGAGTGTCTGTAGTGTAATGGTGCAGGAGAGGGTGGGAGGTTTATCTCCTGTGCACCTCTATGAAGCGTACAGTTAGTACAACGTTCCTGAGTGTCTGTAGTGTAATGGTGCAGGAGAGGGTGGGAGGTGTATCTCCTGTGCACCTCTATGAAGCGTATAGTTAGTACAACGTTCCTGGGTGTCTGTAGTGTAATGGTGCAGGAGAGGGTGGGAGGTGTATCTCCTGTGCACCTCTATGAAGCGTATAGTTAGTACAGCGTTCCTGAGTGTCTGTAGTGTAATGGTGCAGGAGAGGGTGGGAGGTGTATCTCCTGTGCACCTCTATGAAGCGTAAAGTTAGTACAGCGTTCCTGAGTGTCTGTAGTGTAATGGTGCAGGAGAGGGTGGGAGGTGTATCTCCTGTGCACCTCTATGAAGCGTACAGTTAGTACAACGTTCCTGAGTGTCTGTAGTGTAATGGTGCAGGAGAGGGTAGGAGGTTTATCTCCTGTGCACCTCTATGAAGTGTATAGTTAGTACAACGTTCCTGAGTGTCTGTAGTGTAATGGTGCAGGAGAGGGTGGGAGGTTTATCTCCTGTGCACCTCTATGAAGCGTACAGTTAGTACAACGTTCCTGAGTGTCTGTAGTGTAATGGTGCAGGAGAGGGTGGGAGGTGTATCTCCTGTGCACCTCTATGAAGCGTATAGTTAGTACAACGTTCCTGGGTGTCTGTAGTGTAATGGTGCAGGAGAGGGTGGGAGGTGTATCTCCTGTGCACCTCTATGAAGCGTATAGTTAGTACAGCGTTCCTGAGTGTCTGTAGTGTAATGGTGCAGGAGAGGGTGGGAGGTTTATCTCCTGTGCACCTCTATGAAGCATACAGTTAGTACAACGTTCCTGAGTGTCTGTAGTGTAATGGTGCAGGAGAGGGTGGGAGGTGTATCTCCTGTGCACCTCTATGAAGCGTACAGTTAGTACAGCGTTCCTGAGTGTCTGTAGTGTAATGGTGCAGGAGAGGGTGGGAGGTGTATCTCCTGTGCACCTCTATGAAGCGTACAGTTAGTACAACGTTCCTGGGTGTCTGTAGTGTAATGGTGCAGGAGAGGGTGGGAGGTGTATCTCCTGTGCACCTCTATGAAGCGTACAGTTAGTACAACGTTCCTGAGTGTCTGTAGTGTAATGGTGCAGGAGAGGGTGGGAGGTGTATCTCCTGTGCACCTCTATGAAGCGTACAGTTAGTACAACGTTCCTGAGTGTCTGTAGTGTAATGGTGCAGGAGAGGGTGGGAGGTGTATCTCCTGTGCACCTCTATGAAGTGTATAGTTAGTACAACGTTCCTGGGTGTCTGTAGTGTAATGGTGCAGGAGAGGGTGGGAGGTGTATCTCCTGTGCACCTCTATGAAGCGTACAGTTAGCACAACGTTCCTGAGTGTCTGTAGTGTAATGGTGCAGGAGAGGGTGGGAGGTGTATCTCCTGTGCACCTCTATGAAGCGTACAGTTAGTACAGCGTTCCTGAGTGTCTGTAGTGTAATGGTGCAGGAGAGGGTGGGAGGTGTATCTCCTGTGCACCTCTATGAAGTGTATAGTCAGTACAACGTTCCTGAGTGTCTGTAGTGTAATGGTGCAGGAGAGGGTGGGAGGTGCATCTTCTGTGCACCTCTATGAAGTGTATAGTTAGTACAACGTTCCTGAGTGTCTGTAGTGTAATGGTGCAGGAGAGGGTGGGAGGTGTATCTCCTGTGCACCTCTATGAAGCGTACAGTTAATACAACGTTCCTGAGTGTCTGTAGTGTAATGGTGCAGGAGAGAGTGGGAGGTGTATCTCCTGTGCACCTCTATGAAGCGTACAGTTAATACAACGTTCCTGAGTGTCTGTAGTGTAATGGTGCAGGAGAGGGTGGGAGGTGTATCTCCTGTGCACCTCTATGCAGCGTACAGTTAGTACAACGTTCCTGAGTGTCTGTAGTGTAATGGTGCAGGAGAGGGTAGGGGGTGTATCTCCTGTGCACCTCTATGAAGCGTACAGTTAGTACAACGTTCCTGAGTGTCTGTAGTGTAATGGTGCAGGAGAGGGTGGGAGGTGTATCTCCTGTGCACCTCTATGAAGTGTATAGTTAGTACAATGTTCCTGAGTGTCTGTAGTGTAATGGTGCAGGAGAGGGTGGGAGGTGTATCTCCTGTGCACCTCTATGAAGTGTATAGTTAGTACAATGTTCCTGAGTGTCTGTAGTGTAATGGTGCAGGAGAGGGTGGGAGGTGTATCTCCTGTGCACCTCTATGAAGTGTACAGTTAGTACAACGTTCCTGAGTGTCTGTAGTGTAATGGTGCAGGAGAGGGTGGGAGGTGTATCTCCTGTGCACCTCTATGAAGTGTACAGTTAGTACAACGTTCCTGGGTGTCTGTAGTGTAATGGTGCAGGAGAGGGTGGGAGGTGTATCTCCTGTGCACCTCTATGAAGCGTATAGTTAGTACAACGTTCCTGAGTGTCTGTAGTGTAATGGTGCAGGAGAGGGTGGGAGGTGTATCTCCTGTGCACCTCTATGAAGCGTACAGTTAGTACAACGTTCCTGGGTGTCTGTAGTGTAATGGTGCAGGAGAGGGTGGGAGGTGTATCTCCTGTGCACCTCTATGAAGCGTACAGTTAGTACAACGTTCCTGAGTGTCTGTAGTGTAATGGTGCAGGAGAGGGTAGGAGGTTTATCTCCTGTGCACCTCTATGAAGTGTATAGTTAGTACAACGTTCCTGAGTGTCTGTAGTGTAATGGTGCAGGAGAGGGTGGGAGGTTTATCTCCTGTGCACCTCTATGAAGCGTACAGTTAGTACAACGTTCCTGAGTGTCTGTAGTGTAATGGTGCAGGAGAGGGTGGGAGGTGTATCTCCTGTGCACCTCTATGAAGTGTATAATTAGTACAACGTTCCTGAGTGTCTGTAGTGTAATGGTGCAGGAGAGGGTGGGAGGTGCATCTCCTGTGCACCTCTATGAAGCGTACAGTTAGTACAGCGTTCCTGAGTGTCTGTAGTGTAATGGTGCAGGAGAGGGTGGGAGGTGCATCTTCTGTGCACCTCTATGAAGTGTATAGTTAGTACAACGTTCCTGAGTGTCTGTAGTGTAATGGTGCAGGAGAGGGTGGGAGGTGTATCACCTGTGCACCTCTATGAAGCGTACAGTTAATACAACGTTCCTGAGTGTCTGTAGTGTAATGGTGCAGGAGAGGGTGGGAGGTGTATCTCCTGTGCACCTCTATGCAGCGTACAGTTAGTACAACGTTCCTGAGTGTATGTAGTGTAATGGTGCAGGAGAGGGTGTGAGGTGTATCTCCTGTGCACCTCTATGAAGCGTACAGTTAATACAACGTTCCTGAGTGTCTGTAGTGTAATGGTGCAGGAGAGGGTGGGAGGTATATCTCCTGTGCACCTCTATGAAGCGTACAGTTAATACAACGTTCCTGAGTGTCTGTAGTGTAATGGTGCAGGAGAGGGTGGGAGGTGTATCTCCTGTGCACCTCTATGCAGCGTACAGTTAGTACAACGTTCCTGAGTGTCTGTAGTGTAATGGTGCAGGAGAGGGTGGGAGGTGTATCTCCTGTGCACCTCTATGAAGCGTACAGTTAGTACAACGTTCCTGAGTGTCTGTAGTGTAATGGTGCAGGAGAGGGTGGGAGGTGTATCTCCTGTGCACCTCTATGAAGCGTATAGTTAGTACAGCGTTCCTGAGTGTCTGTAGTGTAATGGTGCAGGAGAGGGTGGGAGGTTTATCTCCTGTGCACCTCTATGAAGCATACAGTTAGTACAACGTTCCTGAGTGTCTGTAGTGTAATGGTGCAGGAGAGGGTGGGAGGTGTATCTCCTGTGCACCTCTATGAAGCGTACAGTTAGTACAGCGTTCCTGAGTGTCTGTAGTGTAATGGTGCAGGAGAGGGTGGGAGGTGTATCTCCTGTGCACCTCTATGAAGCGTACAGTTAGTACAACGTTCCTGGGTGTCTGTAGTGTAATGGTGCAGGAGAGGGTGGGAGGTGTATCTCCTGTGCACCTCTATGAAGCGTACAGTTAGTACAACGTTCCTGAGTGTCTGTAGTGTAATGGTGCAGGAGAGGGTGGGAGGTGTATCTCCTGTGCACCTCTATGAAGCGTACAGTTAGTACAACGTTCCTGAGTGTCTGTAGTGTAATGGTGCAGGAGAGGGTGGGAGGTGTATCTCCTGTGCACCTCTATGAAGTGTATAGTTAGTACAACGTTCCTGGGTGTCTGTAGTGTAATGGTGCAGGAGAGGGTGGGAGGTGTATCTCCTGTGCACCTCTATGAAGCGTACAGTTAGCACAACGTTCCTGAGTGTCTGTAGTGTAATGGTGCAGGAGAGGGTGGGAGGTGTATCTCCTGTGCACCTCTATGAAGCGTACAGTTAGTACAGCGTTCCTGAGTGTCTGTAGTGTAATGGTGCAGGAGAGGGTGGGAGGTGTATCTCCTGTGCACCTCTATGAAGTGTATAGTCAGTACAACGTTCCTGAGTGTCTGTAGTGTAATGGTGCAGGAGAGGGTGGGAGGTGTATCTCCTGTGCACCTCTATGAAGCGTACAGTTAGTACAACGTTCCTGAGTGTCTGTAGTGTAATGGTGCAGGAGAGGGTGGGAGGTGTATCTCCTGTGCACCTCTATGAAGTGTATAGTCAGTACAACGTTCCTGAGTGTCTGTAGTGTAATGGTGCAGGAGAGGGTGGGAGGTGTATCTCCTGTGCACCTCTATGAAGCGTACAGTTAGTACAACGTTCCTGGGTGTCTGTAGTGTAATGGTGCAGGAGAGGGTGGGAGGTGTATCTCCTGTGCACCTCTATGAAGCGTACAGTCAGTACAACGTTCCTGAGTGTCTGTAGTGTAATGGTGCAGGAGAGGGTGGGAGGTTTATCTCCTGTGCACCTCTATGAAGCGTACAGTCAGTACAACGTTCCTGAGTGTCTGTAGTGTAATGGTGCAGGAGAGGGTGGGAGGTGTATCTCCTGTGCACCTCTATGAAGTGTATAGTTAGTACAACGTTCCTGAGTGTCTGTAGTGTAATGGTGCAGGAGAGGGTGGGAGGTGTATCTCCTGTGCACCTCTATGAAGTGTATAGTTAGTACAACGTTCCTGGGTGTCTGTAGTGTAATGGTGCAGGAGAGGGTGGGAGGTGTATCTCCTGTGCACCTCTATGAAGCGTACAGTTAGTACAACGTTCCTGAGTGTCTGTAGTGTAATGGTGCAGGAGAGGGTGGGAGGTGCATCTCCTGTGCACCTCTATGAAGCGTACAGTCAGTACAACGTTCCTGAGTGTCTGTAGTGTAATGGTGCAGGAGAGGGTGGGGGGTGTATCTCCTGTGCACCTCTATGAAGTGTACAGTTAGTACAACGTTCCTGAGTGTCTGTAGTGTAATGGTGCAGGAGAGGGTGGGGGGTGTATCTCCTGTGCACCTCTATGAAGCGTACAGTTAGTACAACGTTCCTGAGTGTCTGTAGTGTAATGGTGCAGGAGAGGGTGGGGGGTGTATCTCCTGTGCACCTCTATGAAGCGTACAGTTAGTACAATGTTCCTGAGTGTCTGTAGTGTAATGGTGCAGGAGAGGGTGGGAGGTGTATCTCCTGTGCACCTCTGTGAAGCGTACAGTTAGTACAACGTTCCTGAGTGTCTGTAGTGTAATGGTGCAGGAGAGGGTGGGAGGTGTATCTCCTGTGCACCTCTATGAAGCGTACAGTTAGTACAACGTTCCTGAGTGTCTGTAGTGTAATGGTGCAGGAGAGGGTGGGAGGTGTATCTCCTGTGCACCTCTATGAAGCGTACAGTTAGTACAACGTTCCTGAGTGTCTGTAGTGTAATGGTGCAGGAGAGGGTGGGAGGTGTATCTCCTGTGCACCTCTATGAAGCGTACAGTTAGTACAACGTTCCTGGGTGTCTGTAGTGTAATGGTGCAGGAGAGGGTGGGAGGTGTATCTCCTGTGCACCTCTATGAAGCGTACAGTTAGTACAGCGTTCCTGGGTGTCTGTAGTGTAATGGTGCAGGAGAGGGTGGGGGGTGTATCTCCTGTGCACCTCTATGAAGCGTACAGTTAGTACAACGTTCCTGAGTGTCTGTAGTGTAATGGTGCAGGAGAGGGTGGGAGGTGTATCTCCTCTGCACCTCTATGAAGCGTATAGTTAGTACAACGTTCCTGAGTGTCTGTAGTGTAATGGTGCAGGAGAGGGTGGGAGGTGTATCTCCTGTGCACCTCTATGAAGCGTACAGTTAGTACAACGTTCCTGGGTGTCTGTAGTGTAATGGTGCAGGAGAGGGTGGGAGGTGTATCTCCTGTGCACCTCTATGAAGCGTACAGTTAGTACAGCGTTCCTGAGTGTCTGTAGTGTAATGGTGCAGGAGAGGGTGGGAGGTGTATCTCCTGTGCACTTCTATGAAGCGTACAGTTAGTACAACGTTCCTGAGTGTCTGTAGTGTAATGGTGCAGGAGAGGGTGGGAGGTGTATCTCCTGTGCACCTCTATGAAGCGTATAGTTAGTACAACGTTCCTGGGTGTCTGTAGTGTAATGGTGCAGGAGAGGGTGGGAGGTGTATCTCCTGTGCACCTCTATGAAGCGTACAGTTAGTACAACGTTCCTGGGTGTCTGTAGTGTAATGGTGCAGGAGAGGGTGGGAGGTGTATCTCCTGTGCACCTCTATGAAGCGTACAGTTAGTACAGCGTTCCTGAGTGTCTGTAGTGTAATGGTGCAGGAGAGGGTGGGAGGTGTATCTCCTGTGCACTTCTATGAAGCGTACAGTTAGTACAACGTTCCTGAGTGTCTGTAGTGTAATGGTGCAGGAGAGGGTGGGAGGTGTATCTCCTGTGCACCTCTATGAAGCGTATAGTTAGTACAACGTTCCTGGGTGTCTGTAGTGTAATGGTGCAGGAGAGGGTGGGAGGTGTATCTCCTGTGCACCTCTATGAAGCGTACAGTTAGTACAGCGTTCCTGAGTGTCTGTAGTGTAATGGTGCAGGAGAGGGTGGGAGGTGTATCTCCTGTGCACCTCTATGAAGCGTAAAGTTAGTACAGCGTTCCTGAGTGTCTGTAGTGTAATGGTGCAGGAGAGGGTGGGAGGTGTATCTCCTGTGCACCTCTATGAAGCGTACAGTTAGTACAGCGTTCCTGAGTGTCTGTAGTGTAATGGTGCAGGAGAGGGTGGGAGGTGTATCTCCTGTCCACCTCTATGAAGCGTACAGTTAGTACAACGTTCCTGAGTGTCTGTAGTGTAATGGTGCAGGAGAGGGTGGGAGGTGTATCTCCTGTGCACCTCTATGAAGCGTACAGTTAGTACAACGTTCCTGAGTGTCTGTAGTGTAATGGTGCAGGAGAGAGTGGGAGGTGTATCTCCTGTGCACCTCTATGAAGCGTACAGTTAGTACAACGTTACTGAGTGTCTGTAGTGTAATGGTACAGGAGAGGGTGGGAGGTGTATCTCCTGTGCACCTCTATGAAGCGTACAGTTAGTACAACGTTACTGAGTGTCTGTAGTGTAATGGTACAGGAGAGGGTAGGAGGTGTATCTCCTGTGCACCTCTATGAAGCGTATAGTTAGTACAACGTTCCTGGGTGTCTGTAGTGTAATGGTGCAGGAGAGGGTGGGAGGTGTATCTCCTGTGCACCCCTATGAAGCGTACAGTTAGTACAACGTTCCTGAGTGTCTGTAGTGTAATGGTGCAGGAGAGGGTGGGAGGTTTATCTCCTGTGCACCTCTATGAAGTGTATAGTTAGTACAACGTTCCTGAGTGTCTGTAGTGTAATGGTGCAGGAGAGGGTGGGAGGTGTATCTCCTGTGCACCTCTATGAAGCGTACAGTTAGTACAACGTTCCTGAGTGTCTGTAGTGTAATGGTGCAGGAGAGGGTGGGAGGTGTATCTCCTGTGCACCTCTATGAAGTGTATAGTTAGTACAATGTTCCTGAGTGTCTGTAGTGTAATGGTGCAGGAGAGGGTGGGAGGTGTATCTCCTGTGCACCTCTATGAAGCGTACAGTTAGTACAACGTTCCTGAGTGTCTGTAGTGTAATGGTGCAGGAGAGGGTAGGAGGTGTATCTCCTGTGCACCTCTATGAAGCGTACAGTTAGTACAACGTTCCTGAGTGTCTGTAGTGTAATGGTGCAGGAGAGGGTGGGAGGTGTATCTCCTGTGCACCTCTATGAAGCGTACAGTTAGTACATCGTTCCTGAGTGTCTGTAGTGTAATGGTGCAGGAGAGGGTGGGAGGTGTATCTCCTGTGCACCTCTATGAAGCGTACAGTTAGTACAACGTTCCTGAGTGTCTGTAGTGTAATGGTGCAGGAGAGGGTGGGAGGTGTATCTCCTGTGCACCTCTATGAAGCGTACAGTCAGTACAACGTTCCCGAGTGTCTGTAGTGTAATGGTGCAGGAGAGGGTGGGAGGTGTATCTCCTGTGCACCTCTATGAAGCGTACAGTTAGTACAACGTTACTGAGTGTCTGTAGTGTAATGGTGCAGGAGAGGGTGGGAGGTGTATCTCCTGTGCACCTCTATGAAGTGTATAGTTAGTACAACGTTCCTGGGTGTCTGTAGTGTAATAGTGCAGGAGAGGGTTGGAGGTGTATCTCCTGTGCACCCCTATGAAGCGTACAGTTAGTACAACGTTCCTGAGTGTCTGTAGTGTAATGGTGCAGGAGAGGGTGGGAGGTTTATCTCCTGTGCACCTCTATGAAGTGTATAGTTAGTACAACGTTCCTGAGTGTCTGTAGTGTAATGGTGCAGGAGAGAGTGGGAGGTGTATCTCCTGTGCACCTCTATGAAGCGTACAGTTAGTACAGCGTTCCTGAGTGTCTGTAGTGTAATGGTGCAGGAGAGGGTGGGAGGTGTATCTCCTGTGCACCTCTATGAAGTGTACAGTTAGTACAACGTTCCTGGGTGTCTGTAGTGTAATGGTGCAGGAGAGGGTGGGAGGTGCATCTCCTGTGCACCTCTATGAAGCGTACAGTTAGTACAATGTTCCTGGGTGTCTGTAGTGTAATGGTGCAGGAGAGGGTGGGAGGTGTATCTCCTGTGCACCTCTATGAAGCGTACAGTTAGTACAACATTCCTGAGTGTCTGTAGTGTAATGGTGCAGGAGAGGGTGGGAGGTGTATCTCCTGTGCACCTCTATGAAGCGTACAGTTAGTACAACGTTCCTGGGTGTCTGTAGTGTAATGGTGCAGGAGAGGGTGGGAGGTGCATCTCCTGTGCACCTCTATGAAGCGTATAGTTAGTACAACGTTCCTGAGTGTCTGTAGTGTAATGGTGCAGGAGAGGGTGGGAGGTGTATCTCCTGTGCACCTCTATGAAGCGTACAGTTAGTACAACGTTCCTGAGTGTCTGTAGTGTAATGGTGCAGGAGAGGGTGGGAGGTGTATCTCCTGTGCACCTCTATGAAGTCTACAGTTAGTACAACGTTCCTGGGTGTCTGTAGTGTAATGGTGCAGGAGAGGGTGGGAGGTGTATCTCCTGTGCACCTCTATGAAGCGTACAGTTAGTACAACGTTCCTGGGTGTCTGTAGTGTAATGGTGCAGGAGAGGGTGGGAGGTGTATCTCCTGTGCACCTCTATGAAGCGTACAGTTAGTACAACGTTCC
Source organism: Pseudophryne corroboree (assembly GCF_028390025.1). NCBI lineage: Eukaryota > Metazoa > Chordata > Amphibia > Anura > Myobatrachidae > Pseudophryne > Pseudophryne corroboree. The sequence goes on along the minus strand of NC_086450.1, from coordinate 6,402,560 downwards.
TGAGTGTCTGTGGTGTAATGGTGCAGGAGAGGGTGGGAGGTGTATCTCCTGTGCACCTCTATGAAGCGTACAGTTAGTACAACGTTCCTGAGTGTCTGTAGTGTAATGGTGCAGGAGAGGGTGGGGGGTGTATCTCCTGTGCACCTCTATGAAGCGTATAGTTAGTACAACGTTCCTGAGTGTCTGTAGTGTAATGGTGCAGGAGAGGGTGGGAGGTGTATCTCCTGTGCACCTCTATGAAGCGTACAGTTAGTACAACGTTCCTGAGTGTCTGTAGTGTAATGGTGCAGGACAGGGTGGGAGGTGTATCTCCTGTGCACCTCTATGAAGCGTATAATTAGTACAGTGTTCCTGAGTGTCTGTAGTGTAATGGTGCAGGAGAGGGTGGGAGGTGCATCTTCTGTGCACCTCTATGAAGCGTATAGTTAGTACAACGTTCCTGAGTGTCTGTAGTGTAATGGTGCAGGAGAGGGTGGGAGGTGTATCTCCTGTGCACCTCTATGAAGCGTATAGTTAGTACAACGTTCCTGAGTGTCTGTAGTGTAATGGTGCAGGAGAGGGTGGGAGGTGTATCTCCTGTGCACCTCTATGAAGCGTACAGTTAGTACAGCGTTCCTGAGTGTCTGTAGTGTAATGGTGCAGGAGAGGGTGGGAGGTGCATCTTCTGTGCACCTCTATGAAGCGTAGTTAGTACAACGTTCCTGAGTGTATGTAGTGTAATGGTGCAGGAGAGGGTGGGAGGTGTATCTCCTGTGCACCTCTATGAAGCGTACAGTTAGTACAACGTTCCTGGGTGTCTGTAGTGTAATGGTGCAGGAGAGGGTGGGAGGTGTATCTCCTGTGCACCTCTATGAAGCGTACAGTTAGTACAACGTTCCTGAGTGTCTGTAGTGTAATGGTGCAGGAGAGGGTGGGAGGTGTATCTCCTGTGCACCTCTATGAAGCGTATAGTTAGTACAACGTTCCTGAGTGTCTGTAGTGTAATGGTGCAGGAGAGGGTGGGAGGTGTATCTCCTGTGCACCTCTATGAAGCGTACAGTTAGTACAGCGTTCCTGAGTGTCTGTAGTGTAATGGTGCAGGAGAGGGTGGGAGGTGTATCTCCTGTGCACCTCTATGAAGCGTACAGTTAGTACAACGTTCCTGGGTGTCTGTAGTGTAATGGTGCAGGAGAGGGTGGGAGGTGTATCTCCTGTGCACCTCTATGAAGCGTACAGTTAGTACAACGTTCCTGAGTGTCTGTAGTGTAATGGTGCAGGAGAGGGTGGGAGGTGTATCTCCTGTGCACCTCTATGAAGCGTACAGTTAGTACAACGTTCCTGAGTGTCTGTAGTGTAATGGTGCAGGAGAGGGTGGGAGGTGTATCTCCTGTGCACCTCTATGAAGTGTATAGTTAGTACAACGTTCCTGGGTGTCTGTAGTGTAATGGTGCAGGAGAGGGTGGGAGGTGTATCTCCTGTGCACCTCTATGAAGCGTACAGTTAGCACAACGTTCCTGAGTGTCTGTAGTGTAATGGTGCAGGAGAGGGTGGGAGGTGTATCTCCTGTGCACCTCTATGAAGCGTACAGTTAGTACAGCGTTCCTGAGTGTCTGTAGTGTAATGGTGCAGGAGAGGGTGGGAGGTGTATCTCCTGTGCACCTCTATGAAGTGTATAGTCAGTACAACGTTCCTGAGTGTCTGTAGTGTAATGGTGCAGGAGAGGGTGGGAGGTGTATCTCCTGTGCACCTCTATGAAGCGTACAGTTAGTACAACGTTCCTGAGTGTCTGTAGTGTAATGGAGCAGGAGAGGGTGGGAGGTGTATCTCCTGTGCACCTCTATGAAGTGTATAGTCAGTACAACGTTCCTGAGTGTCTGTAGTGTAATGGTGCAGGAGAGGGTGGGAGGTGTATCTCCTGTGCACCTCTATGAAGCGTACAGTTAGTACAACGTTCCTGGGTGTCTGTAGTGTAATGGTGCAGGAGAGGGTGGGAGGTGTATCTCCTGTGCACCTCTATGAAGCGTACAGTCAGTACAACGTTCCTGAGTGTCTGTAGTGTAATGGTGCAGGAGAGGGTGGGAGGTTTATCTCCTGTGCACCTCTATGAAGCGTACAGTCAGTACAACGTTCCTGAGTGTCTGTAGTGTAATGGTGCAGGAGAGGGTGGGAGGTGTATCTCCTGTGCACCTCTATGAAGTGTATAGTTAGTACAACGTTCCTGAGTGTCTGTAGTGTAATGGTGCAGGAGAGGGTGGGAGGTGTATCTCCTGTGCACCTCTATGAAGTGTATAGTTAGTACAACGTTCCTGGGTGTCTGTAGTGTAATGGTGCAGGAGAGGGTGGGAGGTGTATCTCCTGTGCACCTCTATGAAGCGTACAGTTAGTACAACGTTCCTGAGTGTCTGTAGTGTAATGGTGCAGGAGAGGGTGGGAGGTGTATCTCCTGTGCACCTCTATGAAGCGTACAGTCAGTACAACGTTCCTGAGTGTCTGTAGTGTAATGGTGCAGGAGAGGGTGGGGGGTGTATCTCCTGTGCACCTCTATGAAGTGTACAGTTAGTACAACGTTCCTGAGTGTCTGTAGTGTAATGGTGCAGGAGAGGGTGGGGGGTGTATCTCCTGTGCACCTCTATGAAGCGTACAGTTAGTACAACGTTCCTGAGTGTCTGTAGTGTAATGGTGCAGGAGAGGGTGGGGGGTGTATCTCCTGTGCACCTCTATGAAGCGTACAGTTAGTACAATGTTCCTGAGTGTCTGTAGTGTAATGGTGCAGGAGAGGGTGGGAGGTGTATCTCCTGTGCACCTCTGTGAAGCGTACAGTTAGTACAACGTTCCTGAGTGTCTGTAGTGTAATGGTGCAGGAGAGGGTGGGAGGTGTATCTCCTGTGCACCTCTATGAAGCGTACAGTTAGTACAACGTTCCTGAGTGTCTGTAGTGTAATGGTGCAGGAGAGGGTGGGAGGTGTATCTCCTGTGCACCTCTATGAAGCGTACAGTTAGTACAACGTTCCTGAGTGTCTGTAGTGTAATGGTGCAGGAGAGGGTGGGAGGTGTATCTCCTGTGCACCTCTATGAAGCGTACAGTTAGTACAACGTTCCTGGGTGTCTGTAGTGTAATGGTGCAGGAGAGGGTGGGAGGTGTATCTCCTGTGCACCTCTATGAAGCGTACAGTTAGTACAGCGTTCCTGGGTGTCTGTAGTGTAATGGTGCAGGAGAGGGTGGGGGGTGTATCTCCTGTGCACCTCTATGAAGCGTACAGTTAGTACAACGTTCCTGAGTGTCTGTAGTGTAATGGTGCAGGAGAGGGTGGGAGGTGTATCTCCTGTGCACCTCTATGAAGCGTATAGTTAGTACAACGTTCCTGAGTGTCTGTAGTGTAATGGTGCAGGAGAGGGTGGGAGGTGTATCTCCTGTGCACCTCTATGAAGCGTACAGTTAGTACAACGTTCCTGGGTGTCTGTAGTGTAATGGTGCAGGAGAGGGTGGGAGGTGTATCTCCTGTGCACCTCTATGAAGCGTACAGTTAGTACAGCGTTCCTGAGTGTCTGTAGTGTAATGGTGCAGGAGAGGGTGGGAGGTGTATCTCCTGTGCACTTCTATGAAGCGTACAGTTAGTACAACGTTCCTGAGTGTCTGTAGTGTAATGGTGCAGGAGAGGGTGGGAGGTGTATCTCCTGTGCACCTCTATGAAGCGTATAGTTAGTACAACGTTCCTGGGTGTCTGTAGTGTAATGGTGCAGGAGAGGGTGGGAGGTGTATCTCCTGTGCACCTCTATGAAGCGTACAGTTAGTACAACGTTCCTGGGTGTCTGTAGTGTAATGGTGCAGGAGAGGGTGGGAGGTGTATCTCCTGTGCACCTCTATGAAGCGTACAGTTAGTACAGCGTTCCTGAGTGTCTGTAGTGTAATGGTGCAGGAGAGGGTGGGAGGTGTATCTCCTGTGCACTTCTATGAAGCGTACAGTTAGTACAACGTTCCTGAGTGTCTGTAGTGTAATGGTGCAGGAGAGGGTGGGAGGTGTATCTCCTGTGCACCTCTATGAAGCGTATAGTTAGTACAACGTTCCTGGGTGTCTGTAGTGTAATGGTGCAGGAGAGGGTGGGAGGTGTATCTCCTGTGCACCTCTATGAAGCGTACAGTTAGTACAGCGTTCCTGGGTGTCTGTAGTGTAATGGTGCAGGAGAGGGTGGGAGGTGTATCTCCTGTGCACCTCTATGAAGCGTAAAGTTAGTACAGCGTTCCTGAGTGTCTGTAGTGTAATGGTGCAGGAGAGGGTGGGAGGTGTATCTCCTGTGCACCTCTATGAAGCGTACAGTTAGTACAGCGTTCCTGAGTGTCTGTAGTGTAATGGTGCAGGAGAGGGTGGGAGGTGTATCTCCTGTGCACCTCTATGAAGCGTACAGTTAGTACAACGTTCCTGAGTGTCTGTAGTGTAATGGTGCAGGAGAGGGTGGGAGGTGTATCTCCTGTGCACCTCTATGAAGTGTATAGTTAGTACAATGTTCCTGAGTGTCTGTAGTGTAATGGTGCAGGAGAGGGTGGGAGGTGTATCTCCTGTGCACCTCTATGAAGCGTACAGTTAGTACAACGTTCCTGAGTGTCTGTAGTGTAATGGTGCAGGAGAGGGTAGGAGGTGTATCTCCTGTGCACCTCTATGAAGCGTACAGTTAGTACAACGTTCCTGAGTGTCTGTAGTGTAATGGTGCAGGAGAGGGTGGGAGGTGTATCTCCTGTGCACCTCTATGAAGCGTACAGTTAGTACATCGTTCCTGAGTGTCTGTAGTGTAATGGTGCAGGAGAGGGTGGGAGGTGTATCTCCTGTGCACCTCTATGAAGCGTACAGTTAGTACAACGTTCCTGAGTGTCTGTAGTGTAATGGTGCAGGAGAGGGTGGGAGGTGTATCTCCTGTGCACCTCTATGAAGCGTACAGTCAGTACAACGTTCCCGAGTGTCTGTAGTGTAATGGTGCAGGAGAGGGTGGGAGGTGTATCTCCTGTGCACCTCTATGAAGCGTACAGTTAGTACAACGTTCCTGAGTGTCTGTAGTGTAATGGTGCAGGAGAGGGTGGGAGGTGTATCTCCTGTGCACCTCTATGAAGCGTACAGTCAGTACAACGTTCCCGAGTGTCTGTAGTGTAATGGTGCAGGAGAGGGTGGGAGGTGTATCTCCTGTGCACCTCTATGAAGCGTACAGTTAGTACAACGTTACTGAGTGTCTGTAGTGTAATGGTGCAGGAGAGGGTGGGAGGTGTATCTCCTGTGCACCTCTATGAAGTGTATAGTTAGTACAACGTTCCTGGGTGTCTGTAGTGTAATAGTGCAGGAGAGGGTTGGAGGTGTATCTCCTGTGCACCCCTATGAAGCGTACAGTTAGTACAACGTTCCTGAGTGTCTGTAGTGTAATGGTGCAGGAGAGGGTGGGAGGTTTATCTCCTGTGCACCTCTATGAAGTGTATAGTTAGTACAACGTTCCTGAGTGTCTGTAGTGTAATGGTGCAGGAGAGGGTGGGAGGTGTATCTCCTGTGCACCTCTATGAAGCGTACAGTTAGTACAACGTTCCTGAGTGTCTGTAGTGTAATGGTGCAGGAGAGGGTGGGAGGTGTATCTCCTGTGCACCTCTATGAAGTGTATAGTTAGTACAATGTTCCTGAGTGTCTGTAGTGTAATGGTGCAGGAGAGGGTGGGAGGTGTATCTCCTGTGCACCTCTATGAAGCGTACAGTTAGTACAACGTTCCTGAGTGTCTGTAGTGTAATGGTGCAGGAGAGGGTAGGAGGTGTATCTCCTGTGCACCTCTATGAAGCGTACAGTTAGTACAACGTTCCTGAGTGTCTGTAGTGTAATGGTGCAGGAGAGGGTGGGAGGTGTATCTCCTGTGCACCTCTATGAAGCGTACAGTTAGTACATCGTTCCTGAGTGTCTGTAGTGTAATGGTGCAGGAGAGGGTGGGAGGTGTATCTCCTGTGCACCTCTATGAAGCGTACAGTTAGTACAACGTTCCTGAGTGTCTGTAGTGTAATGGTGCAGGAGAGGGTGGGAGGTGTATCTCCTGTGCACCTCTATGAAGCGTACAGTCAGTACAACGTTCCCGAGTGTCTGTAGTGTAATGGTGCAGGAGAGGGTGGGAGGTGTATCTCCTGTGCACCTCTATGAAGCGTACAGTTAGTACAACGTTACTGAGTGTCTGTAGTGTAATGGTGCAGGAGAGGGTGGGAGGTGTATCTCCTGTGCACCTCTATGAAGTGTATAGTTAGTACAACGTTCCTGGGTGTCTGTAGTGTAATAGTGCAGGAGAGGGTTGGAGGTGTATCTCCTGTGCACCCCTATGAAGCGTACAGTTAGTACAACGTTCCTGAGTGTCTGTAGTGTAATGGTGCAGGAGAGGGTGGGAGGTTTATCTCCTGTGCACCTCTATGAAGTGTATAGTTAGTACAACGTTCCTGAGTGTCTGTAGTGTAATGGTGCAGGAGAGAGTGGGAGGTGTATCTCCTGTGCACCTCTATGAAGCGTACAGTTAGTACAGCGTTCCTGAGTGTCTGTAGTGTAATGGTGCAGGAGAGGGTGGGAGGTGTATCTCCTGTGCACCTCTATGAAGTGTACAGTTAGTACAACGTTCCTGGGTGTCTGTAGTGTAATGGTGCAGGAGAGGGTGGGAGGTGCATCTCCTGTGCACCTCTATGAAGCGTACAGTTAGTACAATGTTCCTGGGTGTCTGTAGTGTAATGGTGCAGGAGAGGGTGGGAGGTGTATCTCCTGTGCACCTCTATGAAGCGTACAGTTAGTACAACATTCCTGAGTGTCTGTAGTGTAATGGTGCAGGAGAGGGTGGGAGGTGTATCTCCTGTGCACCTCTATGAAGCGTACAGTTAGTACAATGTTCCTGGGTGTCTGTAGTGTAATGGTGCAGGAGAGGGTGGGAGGTGTATCTCCTGTGCACCTCTATGAAGCGTATAGTTAGTACAACGTTCCTGAGTGTCTGTAGTGTAATGGTGCAGGAGAGGGTGGGAGGTGTATCTCCTGTGCACCTCTATGAAGCGTACAGTTAGTACAACGTTCCTGAGTGTCTGTAGTGTAATGGTGCAGGAGAGGGTGGGAGGTGTATCTCCTGTGCACCTCTATGAAGTCTACAGTTAGTACAACGTTCCTGGGTGTCTGTAGTGTAATGGTGCAGGAGAGGGTGGGAGGTGTATCTCCTGTGCACCTCTATGAAGTGTACAGTTAGTACAACGTTCCTGGGTGTCTGTAGTGTAATGGTGCAGGAGAGGGTGGGAGGTGTATCTCCTGTGCACCTCTATGAAGCGTACAGTTAGTACAACGTTCCTGAGTGTCTGTAGTGTAATGGTGCAGGAGAGGGTGGGAGGTGTATCTCCTGTGCACCTCTATAAAGCGTACAGTTAGTACAACGTTCCTGGGTGTCTGTAGTGTAATGGTGCAGGAGAGGGTGGGAGGTGTATCTCCTGTGCACCTCTATGAAGCGTATAGTTAGTACAGTGTTCCTGAGTGTCTGTAGTGTAATGGTGCAGGAGAGGGTGGGAGGTGCATCTTCTGTGCACCTCTATGAAGCGTAGTTAGTACAACGTTCCTGAGTGTATGTAGTGTAATGGTGCAGGAGAGGGTGGGAGGTGTATCTCCTGTGCACCTCTATGAAGCGTACAGTTAGTACAACGTTCCTGAGTGTCTGTGGTGTAATGGTGCAGGAGAGGGTGGGAGGTGTATCTCCTGTGCACCTCTATGAAGCGTACAGTTAGTACAACGTTCCTGAGTGTCTGTAGTGTAATGGTGCAGGAGAGGGTGGGGGGTGTATCTCCTGTGCACCTCTATGAAGCGTATAGTTAGTACAACGTTCCTGAGTGTCTGTAGTGTAATGGTGCAGGAGAGGGTGGGAGGTGTATCTCCTGTGCACCTCTATGAAGCGTACAGTTAGTACAACGTTCCTGAGTGTCTGTAGTGTAATGGTGCAGGACAGGGTGGGAGGTGTATCTCCTGTGCACCTCTATGAAGCGTATAATTAGTACAGTGTTCCTGAGTGTCTGTAGTGTAATGGTGCAGGAGAGGGTGGGAGGTGCATCTTCTGTGCACCTCTATGAAGCGTATAGTTAGTACAACGTTCCTGAGTGTCTGTAGTGTAATGGTGCAGGAGAGGGTGGGAGGTGTATCTCCTGTGCACCTCTATGAAGCGTATAGTTAGTACAACGTTCCTGAGTGTCTGTAGTGTAATGGTGCAGGAGAGGGTGGGAGGTGTATCTCCTGTGCACCTCTATGAAGCGTACAGTTAGTACAGCGTTCCTGAGTGTCTGTAGTGTAATGGTGCAGGAGAGGGTGGGAGGTGCATCTTCTGTGCACCTCTATGAAGCGTAGTTAGTACAACGTTCCTGAGTGTATGTAGTGTAATGGTGCAGGAGAGGGTGGGAGGTGTATCTCCTGTGCACCTCTATGAAGCGTACAGTTAGTACAACGTTCCTGGGTGTCTGTAGTGTAATGGTGCAGGAGAGGGTGGGAGGTGTATCTCCTGTGCACCTCTATGAAGCGTACAGTTAGTACAACGTTCCTGAGTGTCTGTAGTGTAATGGTGCAGGAGAGGGTGGGAGGTGTATCTCCTGTGCACCTCTATGAAGCGTACAGTTAGTACAACGTTCCTGAGTGTCTGTAGTGTAATGGTGCAGGAGAGGGTGGGAGGTGTATCTCCTGTGCACCTCTATGAAGTCTACAGTTAGTACAACGTTCCTGGGTGTCTGTAGTGTAATGGTGCAGGAGAGGGTGGGAGGTGTATCTCCTGTGCACCTCTATGAAGTGTACAGTTAGTACAACGTTCCTGGGTGTCTGTAGTGTAATGGTGCAGGAGAGGGTGGGAGGTGTATCTCCTGTGCACCTCTATGAAGCGTACAGTTAGTACAACGTTCCTGAGTGTCTGTAGTGTAATGGTGCAGGAGAGGGTGGGAGGTGTATCTCCTGTGCACCTCTATAAAGCGTACAGTTAGTACAACGTTCCTGGGTGTCTGTAGTGTAATGGTGCAGGAGAGGGTGGGAGGTGTATCTCCTGTGCACCTCTATGAAGCGTACAGTTAGTACAATGGTCCTGGGTGTCTGTAGTGTAATGGTGCAGGAGAGGGTGGGAGGTGTATCTCCTGTGCACCTCTATGAAGCGTACAGTTAGTACAACGTTCCTGAGTGTCTGTAGTGTAATGGTGCAGGAGAGGGTGGGAGGTGTATCTCCTGTGCACCTCTATGAAGCGTACAGTTAGTACAACGTTCCTGAGTGTCTGTAGTGTAATGGTGCAGGAGAGGGTGGGAGGTGTATCTCCTGTGCACCTCTATGAAGCGTACAGTTAGTACAATGTTCCTGGGTGTCTGTAGTGTAATGGTGCAGGAGAGGGTGGGAGGTGTATCTCCTGTGCACTTCTATGAAGCGTACAGTTAGTACAATGTTCCTGAGTGTCTGTAGTGTAATGGTGCAGGAGAGGGTGGGAGGTGTATCTCCTGTGCACCTCTATGAAGCGTACAGTTAGTACAACGTTCCTGGGTGTCTGTAGTGTAATGGTGCAGGAGAGGGTGGGAGGTGTATCACCTGTGCACCTCTATGAAGCGTACAGTTAGTACAACGTTCCTGGGTGTCTGTAGTGTAATGGTGCAGGAGAGGGTGGGAGGTGTATCTCCTGTGCACCTCTATGAAGCGTACAGTTAGTACAACGTTCCTGAGTGTCTGTAGTGTAATGGTACAGGAGAGGGTGGGAGGTGTATCTCCTGTGCACCTCTATGAAGTGTACAGTAAGTACAATGTTCCTGAGTGTCTGTAGTGTAATGGTGCAGGAGAGGGTGGGAGGTGCATTGTGACAGGACGGTACCGTACGAAAGCACTCGCCGCTTTCGCGTCCCGTTGACTGCGCACAGATTCGAAGGTCAAGCCGCACGAGGCCTGACCACATAGGGGATTCCCGCTTACCGTCAGTAACCGCCTGTTACTGACTCCACCCACTGCGTTGTGGGCGGGTTCTCGCTGCCACCACCAAACTCCTAACCTGCCGTGGCGTTTGGAACCACGGTTCTGCTCTGTATGTGCCGACGCACTGCCTTACCACACCTGTGTGGTGTTGACGAATCCCCACTAGCCACTTGCTAGGCCTCTACCGGTAGCTGGCGGAAGGCGGAGCTTGGAGACGCTAGGTACTTCCCTGGACAGCCGGAGGACGGGGCTAGGTTTGGCCTAACCCTGTTGGTCACAAGATGATGCAGTCTTCTTGAGGCAAAGATGTTTATTTGCTCAATAGTTCTAAAGAGAACCCTTCCCTATTGCTAGGGGCAACAGCATACAATCAGATGTTTCAGCAGAATAAAGATGGTACAACTACCACTCTGGAGGCACGCAGGTCTCCTTTTTATGTCAGTTTTCCACAGTACCACAGGGGGGCAAGCCCTCCCTGTCTTCTCCAACCAATCAGGTTATTTTACAAAATACCAATAAATTACATTTTACAAGGACATAAGTGCAATAAAACAATATCCTCCTTCCTGTCACGGTCCCAGACAACGTTTGGTATCAGATTAACATTCACCATTGATAAATTTATCACATAGCTTCAAAATACAATGTTTCTGTCTCATTCACATCTCCAGGCAAACCCAGTGTTTGAGATTACAACAGGAAGGCTACAATACAAACAAACAGTCTTCCTTCCTACATCGGTCGTTCGTATGTCAATTAAATCAGGTACATGAAACAAGTTCCAAGCCCATAGACCCAGTGATTAGCATCTCTCTCTAAGGAACTTACACATCAAAAGGTATTGTCCTTCACACCTCTCTGATAGCACAGAGCCATTAGTATGCCACTTCCCATTTCCAGAGGATAAGAGTTGCTCATTCAGACAGCTATAGTAACTGCATTTTTCCTTTAAATACATTTAATTTAAACACGTGTTTCCCTTTAAATATACACAGAGCCTGTCTTGAATATAAAATAGATACAGTTAAACATGCCTTCTTGCAATGGTGCACAGAGCACTACATATGACATGTTAAAAGTAAAACACATAATTAAACAAACTTTTAAACAGTCTGTAACATGGCGCCGGGCACGAGGGTTAACCCCTTCAGTGCCGCAGACGCCATTACACGTGTGGCTGGCTAGTCTCTCCGGCCACATTCCTCCCCCCCATTCAAGCGGGTCAACCAGGGACCCATGTCCCAACGATTTGGGTCCTGGTCCCGCAGTCCTTAATGAGGTTACCGGGAGTTCTTTGGGGGTTCAGGCTCCTCCTGACATGACAGTCCATCCGCCTTGCTATGAGCCTTGCCTTGCTTGTGGATAATATGAGAGTCATAAACCTGAAGAGCAAGGCTCCACCGCAACAGTCTGTCCAATTTCCCCAAGGTAGGTTGCAGCCACCTAACAGGTAGGTGGTAAGTCACCACGGTGGGGGGCTGGTTACAAACAAGTGCCACCCAAGGTGTCCCAATTGTGGCATACCCCACCTCCCACCATAGCAGTTTTCTGCTCAAACAGGCCACAGGGTGCTCCTGCCCATATGGCTCTTTCTGGCTCGGTACTGCTCCCAGTCCGTGCAGTGGCGCAATAGTTCGTAACACACAGTCCTGGTCAAGAATGTGCGCCATCAGCACTGGAGCGGGTACCCGAGCCTCCTTTAATGACTGGAATGCCAACTCGCAAGCGGGTGCAAAGTCCACTGACTTGGGAATGCCCTTCCTAGCCATCTCTGTCAAGGGGTTCACTACAGGACTAAAGTCAATGACAACATGTCCGTAGGGCCTTACAGGTTCTAAGGTCAGTACCGGTCTGGGTGATGTGGGTCGGGGACAGCCTCTGGTTGCCTCCACCCCCTCTGGGTTGGGCCTACCCCTGTCTCCTCCCACATGGTGCCCCAGGCACTGCACCTCCGTCATACCTATCTGGCAACTGTCTGCCCCAACTGTCAGACCTGCCCTCCAATCCTCTTCTGTCGACCTATGACTCTGGAAACCTACCCTGTCACCTAGGCCTACTCTTCCCTCCTCGTCCGCTACCTGTGCCACAGTGATGGCGGCCAGACCACCAGCCTCTGGATCCTGTGTGGCATCCACTACAGGGAGGCTGCGTGTCTTCTGTGCACAGGCAAGGGACCTGCTATGTCCACAGCAACTTGCTGCAAGGGTTCTCCTATGGGCAGAGGCCCAGAGACAACACAACCGCTGGAGTGCCCCGGCTGCCAACGCATGTCCCCAGCCTTACAGTTGGTCTGGGCATCATCCGACATACCAGACCAGGGTAAGCTCTGTGTCAGGCACTTCAGGGTACGGTCTGTCTCTGGGTTACTGTCCAAAGGGGTTTCGCTGGCAACCGACACCGGTGGCGCAGGAAAAGTTCCCTGGGGGGACCAGTTGGACACATTCCCTATCTGGTCTATCCCCTCCCACTTTCCTGTCTACCCTGTACCTTAACCCTTCCCGCCAGGTCAAACTTCCTGCCCCAACCCTGTCAAGGCTGCTGCCAGAGTGGCGCCTCATGCCTTTCGGGGATGGGTCAGAGAGTTGAGCCTCCCTAAACTCCTGCCTGTGGCCCTCAATCTCTCCTAAATTGGGACACTCTACAGGGGGATCTAGGTGGGGACTACTAGGGTCAGTCTGGTAGGGGTCAGTCATGGAAAAATCAGTGTGGTTTCTCATACTCACCGCCGGAGTTGGCAAACCACTTGGGTCAGGAGCATCATTGGGCAACCCCACAGGATCACACGAGCTGGAACCGACATCCTCTGCGTTGCTAGGGGACGTAGGCATACCAGAGGCAAAAGGCATGAGGGGTCGATGTACTGATCTAGCCGCTGTAATCTTTTCCTCTGGGCTGGTTGATGCTGTGGTTGGCTGTGCTGGCAGTTGTAGTCTTTTCCTCTGGGCTGGGCTGTGCTGGAGTAGCTGATGTCAACGGTGGTTTTGGAACTTGACTCCGGGGAATGGCGCCAACAAACATAGTGACGATCCCACCACCCAGATCATTTCCTAGGACCACATCAGTTGGGAGACCATCCATGACGGCAACTTCTCGCAACTCTGGTCCAGCTCCCCAGTCCAGGTAGACTCTTGCCATGGGAACCGCTTTTTCTGTTCCTTCTGCCAGGGTGACCGTGGCAGTGCGACCCTGCAATACTGCAGCAGGATCTATAAGGTGGGGGCTCACCACAGTGATTGAGGCCCCAGAGTCTCTTAGGCCTTCTCCCTGCAGGGGTCCCACGTGGACTGGCTGCAGGTGCCTCCACATGTTGTGTAGGGGCTGTTTGGCCATGCAGGTGACTCTCTCCACAGAGTGCACCTGTTTCCCGCCACACCCCATCGGACTGACTGGAGGGGGTACAGTCTCTGTAGGCTCATCTCCATTCATCAAACAAGCGATCCGGGCTCCAGCACTCGGATTTGGGGCACGAGTCTGGGGTGCTTGGGATGCAGGACAGTTCATCCTCAGATGTCCGATTTTCCCACAGCCGTAGCACTTCTTCTCCAGTCGTGGCACCAATGATCTCTGATCAGTTGCAGGGACGCTGCGGTGCGGTTGCTGGCCAAGAGCACCCGGGTTGGAAGATGCTTGTCTTTGGGGTTGATGAGCTGAAGAGGGTGGTCCCCTTGGTGGTACAGTCTGTTGGAGCTGGCTGCTGGCGGGGCGCTTCTGCCCCCGTGGCCGAATTGCCACATATTTGTCGGCTAATTGGGCAGCCATTTTTAAGCAGGGTGGCTCCCGATCTAGCACCCACTCCTTCACTTCTTGGGCGCACCTACGGTAGAACTGCTCCCTGCAGATCAGGTCGATCAGTGCGTCCCATGTAGTGGCTTCCGAATCCTTCACCCACTTCACCACGTACTGCCGCAGCTGGATGGCGAACTGCTCATGGGTGCTGCTAGGATTCTTGGGCAAGTCTCTGAACTTCTTCCTGTAAGACTCTGGAGTGATGAAGAATCGCTGGAGGAGGGCCTTCGCGACTTCGTCGTAGTTCCCACAGTCCTCCGTCGCCACTCCTCGATAGGCTTCCAAGGCCTCTCCATGCAGAGTGGGCACAAGGTGTCTCACCCACTCCGACTTGGGTAGATCGTGTAGTTTGCAAGTCCTTTCAAAAACTTGTAAATGTCCATCAATGTCCCCATCACTGTCTGCAAACTTGGCAAACTGAATGCGTCCCGATCTGTGTACAACAGCTGACAACGGCTCCCGGGGTACCACGGCCTGTGGTGCCCGCTCATCACGCCACATCTGGATGATGATCAAGCGCTCTTGCTCCGTTGCCCTTTCCCCCAATTCCGCTAGCCGATCTGCTAGGCTATCCGTACTGCCCCCGCTGGGACGTTGGGATCCTGGCCCTGCTAGGGATTGCTGGGAAACATTGCTGCTGTGAGAGAGGGCGGGGCTTGTGGTTCTCACCGGTAATGTACGAAGGTCCACTGGTGGGCCGTCCTCTGCGATGCTGACGCTGTCAGTGCTTTTCACCTCCGCCCGATGAGACTCCTCCCAGCTCCTGAGCGCCGCCTGCATGACGCTCCTGGACGCGTTGGAAGGGATATCCACACCCTTCCTCTGGCATACGATCTCCAGATCCTCCTTGGACATTCCGCTGAATTCCGCCATCTTGTGCGTTCTCCTGCGCTGCAGTTACTCCTCTCCTGAGTAACTCGGCTTCTCCAATCGGGTGATGAATAGCCGCCTGGGAATATCCCACCACTATGCCACCAATTTCTGTGACAGGACGGTACCGTACAAAAGCACTCGCCGCTTTTGCGTCCCGTTGACTGCGCACAGATTGGAAGGTCAAGCCGCACGAGGCCTGACCACATAGGGGATTCCCGCTTACCGTCAGTAACCGCCTGTTACTGACTCCACCCACTGCGTTGTGGGCGGGTTCTCGCTGCCACCACCAAACTCCTAACCTGCCGTGGCGTTTGGAACCACGGTTCTGCTCTGTATGTGCCGACGCACTGCCTTACCACACCTGTGTGGTGTTGACGAATCCCCAGTAGCCACTTGCTAGGCCTCTACGGGTAGCTGGCGGAAGGCGGAGCTTGAAAACGCTAGGTACTTCCCTGGACAGCCGGAGGACGGGGCTAGGTTTGGCCTAACCCTGTTGGTCACAAGATGAAGCAGTCTTCTTGAGGCAAAGATGTTTATTTGCTCAATAGTTCTAAAGAGAACCCTTCCCTATTGCTAGGGGCAACAGCATACAATCAGATGTTTCAGCAGAATAAAGATGGTACAACTACCACTCTGGAGGCACGCAGGTCTCCTTTTTATGTCCGTTTTCCACACAGTACCACAGGGGGGCAAGCCCTCCCTGTCTTCTCCAACCAATCAGGTTATTTTACAAAATACCAATAAATTACATTTTACAAGGACATAAGTGCAATAAAACAATATCCTCCTTCCTGTCACCCAGACAACGTTTGGTATCAGATTAACATTCACCATTGATAAATTTATCACATAGCTTCAAAATACAATGTTTCTGTCTCATTCACATCACCAGGCAAACCCAGTGTTTGAGATTACAACAGGAAGGCTACAATACAAACAAACAGTCTTCCTTCCTACATCGGTCGTTCGTATGTCAATTAAATCAGGTACATGAAACAAGTTCCAAGCCCATAGACCCAGTGATTAGCATCTCTCTCTTATAGGCCCTACACACATGCCGATCTTTCTGCACGATATGAACGATCTCGTTCATTAATGAACGAGATAACGTTCATATCGTGCAGTGTGGAGTCACCAGCGATGAACGATGCGCGGCCCCGCGCTCGTTCATCGCTGGGGACATGTCGGCTGTGCATGCAGGCCAATATGGACGAGATCGTCCATATTTGCCTGCAAGTCTACGGAGCCGGGTGACGGGGGGAGTGAAGAAACTTCACTCCCCCCGTCACTGCCCCCCCGCCGGGTCGCCCGTCGGCCGTATCGGCCGTCGGGCATCTCGGCGGCACCTCGTTAAATGTGTAGGGCCCATAAGGAACTTACACATCAAAAGGTATTGTCCTTCACACCTCTCTGATAGCACAGAGCCATTAGCATGCCACTTCCTATTTCCAGAGGATAAGAGTTGCTTATTCAGACAGCTATAGTAACTGCATTTTTCCTTTAAATACATTTCATTTAAACACGTGTTTCCCTTTAAATATACACAGAGCCTGTCTTGAATATAAAATAAATTCATTTAAACATGTCTTCCTGCAATGGTGCACAGAGCACTACATATGACATGTTAAAACACATAATTCAACAAACTTTTAAACAGTCTGTAACATGGCGCCAGGCACGAGGGTTAACCCCTTCAGTGCCGCAGACGCCATTACACGTGTGGCTGGCTAGTCTCTCCGGCCACATGCATCTCCTGTGCACCTCTATGAAGCGTACAGTTAGTACAACGTTCCTGGGTGTCTGTAGTGTAATGGTGCAGGAGAGGGTGGGAGGTGTATCTCCTGTGCACCTCTATGAAGCGTATAGTTAGTACAACGTTCCTGAGTGTCTGTAGTGTAATGGTGCAGGAGAGGGTGGGAGGTGTCCTCTCCGTTTAGAGAAGAGAGAGACACAGTATTTTGCAGTGCCACTCCTAGATGGGCCCGGTGTTTGTGTCGGCCACTAGGGTCGCTTATCTTACTCACACAGCTACCTCATTGCGCCTCTTTTTTTCTTTGCGTCATGTGCTGTTTGGGGAGGGTTTTTTGGAAGGGCCATCCTGCGTGACACTGCAGTGCCACTCCTAGATGGGCCCGGTGTTTGTGTCGGCCACTAGGGTCGCTTATCTTACTCACACAGCTACCTCATTGCGCCTCTTTTTTTCTTTGCGTCATGTGCTGTTTGGGGAGGGTTTTTTGGAAGGGCCATCCTGCGTGACACTGCAGTGCCACTCCTAGATGGGCCCGGTGTTTGTGTCGGCCACTAGGGTCGCTTATCTTACTCACACAGCTACCTCATTGCGCCTCTTTTTTTCTTTGCGTCATGTGCTGTTTGGGGAGGGTTTTTTGGAAGGGCCATCCTGCGTGACACTGCAGTGCCACTCCTAGATGGGCCCGGTGTTTGTGTCGGCCACTAGGGTCGCTTATCTTACTCACACAGCTACCTCATTGCGCCTCTTTTTTTCTTTGCGTCATGTGCTGTTTGGGGAGGGTTTTTTGGAAGGGCCATCCTGCGTGACACTGCAGTGCCACTCCTAGATGGGCCCGGTGTTTGTGTCGGCCACTAGGGTCGCTTATCTTACTCACACAGCTACCTCATTGCGCCTCTTTTGTTCTTTGCGTCATGTGCTGTTTGGGGAGGGTTTTTTGGAAGGGCCATCCTGCGTGACACTGCAGTGCCACTCCTAGATGGGCACGGTGTTTGTGTCGGCCACTAGGGTACCTTAGCTTAGTCATCCAGCGACCTAGGTGCAAATTTTAGGACTAAAAATAATATTGTGAGGTGTGAGGTATTCAGAATAGACTGAAAATGAGTGGAAATTATGGTTTTTGAGGTTAATAATACTTTGGGATCAAAATGACCCCCAAATTCTATGATTTAAGCTGTTTTTTAAAAAAAACACCCGAATCCAAAACACACCCGAATCCGACCAAAAAAATTCGGTGAGGTTTTGCCAAAACGCGGTCGAACCCAAAACACGGCCGCGGAACCGAACCCAAAACACAAAACCCGAAAAATTTCAAGTGCACATCTCTAAAGTTAGTACAACGTTCCTGAGTGTCTGTAGTGTAATGGTGCAGGAGAGGGTGGGAGGTGTATCTCCTGTGCACCTCTATGAAGCGTACAGTTAGTACAACGTTCCTGGGTGTCTGTAGTGTAATGGTGCAGGAGAGGGTGGGAGGTGTATCTCCTGTGCACCTCTATGTAGCGTACAGTAAGTACAATGTTCCTGAGTGTCTGTAGTGTAATGGTGCAGGAGAGGGTGGGAGGTGTATCTCCTGTGCACCTCTATGAAGCGTACAGTTAGTACAACGTTCCTGAGTGTCTGTAGTGTAATGGTGCAGGAGAGGGTGGGAGGTGTATCTCCTGTGCACCTCTATGAAGCGTACAGTTAGTACAGCGTTCCTGAGTGTCTGTAGTGTAATGGTGCAGGAGAGGGTGGGAGGTGTATCTCCTGTGCACCTCTATGAAGCGTATAGTTAGTACAGGGTTACTGAGTGTCTGTAGTGTAATGGTGCAGGAGAGGGTGGGAGGTGTATCTCCTGTGCACCTCTATGAAGCGTATAGTTAGTACAGGGTTACTGAGTGTCTGTAGTGTAATGGTGCAGGAGAGGGTGGGAGGTGTATCTCCTGTGCACCTCTATGAAGCGTACAGTTAGTACAACGTTCCTGGGTGTCTGTAGTGTAATGGTGCAGGAGAGGGTGGGAGGTGTATCTCCTGTGCACCTCTATGAAGCGTACAGTTAGTACAACGTTCCTGAGTGTCTGTAGTGTAATGGTGCAGGAGAGGGTAGGAGGTGTATCTCCTGTGCACCTCTATGAAGCGTACAGTTAGTACAACGTTCCTGAGTGTCTGTAGTGTAATGGTGCAGGAGAGGGTGGGAGGTGTATCTCCTGTGCACCTCTATGAAGCGTATAGTTAGTACAGGGTTACTGAGTGTCTGTAGTGTAATGGTGCAGGAGAGGGTGGGAGGTGTATCTCCTGTGCACCTCTATGAAGCGTACACTTAGGGGTCGATTCAATTCGGCAACTTAAGAATAGCGCCGGGAATTAGCTCCCGACGCTATTCAATTCAGCTGCTAGTGACCCGCTATTGTCGGGAATTCTTCTCTCATCCCCGGGGGATGAGAGAAGAAACCCGACAAAAGTGCTGCCTCGCGGCCGGCGCGAGGTTGATTCTGTTGGGAATCAGACTCGCGCCGGGGAGTTAAGTCGGAGACAATTCAACCTGTTTAGTCGGCGAGAACGGGACATCGCCGACTTAACTGGAGCTGAACTGAATAGCGTCGGGAGCTAATTCCCGGCGCTATTCTTAAGTTGCCGAATTGAATCGACCCCATAGTACAACGTTCCTGAGTGTCTGTAGTGTAATTTCAGCAATGGTGCAGGAGAGGGTGATTCTTTCCTCCCTCAGAGGGAAGGTGTGTGTGCGTGACTGCTGAATGGGAGTTGCATCTAGTTGTGTCTCCCTTGGAACAGCAAAGGGCCGTACTGACAGGGAGAGATGGAGGGAGATGTATGCTGAGTGGCCCGCCCAGCACACATCTCTACCCCCGCTCAGCACAGCGCAATGTGTGCTGAGCGAGGGGGTGAGGGGTGGGGGGCGGGTGAAATGAGCGATGTGCTAGATTGAGCCTGCATGGCCAATAAAGCACTGGCGATATCGATGCGCAGCTATCGCCGGGGGGCATACACACCAGAGATCTAGTCAGAGTGCTTAGATTTTAAGAACGGATCTCTCCCGTGTGTACCCCCCTTAAGAAATAACTTTTGCAAGTAACTTCTGTAAGTGGCTGGTGAGATGCCCTTTCCTTTAGGCCGTGCCAACAGTCTGCAGACACCTAAGGTCTAATTCAGACCTGTTCGCTCGCTAGGTCTTTTTTGCAGTCCTGCGTGCGCATAGTCGCCGCCCATAGGGGAGTGTATTTTCGCTGTGCAAGTGTGCGAACGCATGTGTAGCAGAGCTGTACAAACAGATTTTGCGCAGTTTCTGAGTTGCCCAGGACTTACTCAGCCGCTGCGATCACTTGAGCCTGTCCGGGCCGGAATTGACGTCAGACACCCGCCCTGCAAACGCCTGGACACGCCTGCGTTTTTCCAAACACTCCCAGAAAACGGTCAGTTGCCACCCACAAACGCCCTCTTCCTGTCAATCTCCTTGCAAACGCCAGTACACATGGATTCTTTGCACAAACCCATTGCTGAGCGGTGATCCGCTTTGTACCCGTGCGATGCGCCTGCGCATTGCGGTGCATACGCATGCGCAGTTTAGACCTGATCGTCCGCTGTACGAAAAACGCAGCCTAGCGATCAGGTCTGAATTACCCCCATAGACACTTGGATTGCTGCACAGGGGGCAAATACTTGCTGTTAACTCCATTTGGCTCATTCTGAATAATCTGGGTGAGGACGCATCGGCGTCACTTCTCGCGCTTCCTTAGCAATGACGCTGAAACCACTGCTTCTTTTTGTTTGTGCAATGCATTTACATAGCAACGTGGGGTTCTCTAAGCACGATTAGCGCAGTGGCTAGCATTGCCTCCTCACAGCAGTGAGATCATGTATACATATCTCCCAATGTTTTGGAAGGGAGTACGCGGGACTGTAGAGCGGCGGTAAGAGAGCTTCACGCTCCACCGCGGGACACTGACGGCCGGGAGGTATGCGCAGTTTCTCCCCATGATTGCACGGGTTTCCTCTGGGTGCCCGGATTTCCTCCTACACTCTAACTAAAAATAATGTACCCTACGGTGAGTGGAGAGAGATAAAGTCCCAGCCAATCAGCTCATGTCATGTCACACACAGGGTTTGAAAAATGACAATTAGGAGCTGATTGGCTGGCTCCGTCCAAGGCTTAGTAAATACACCCCACAGATTGCAAGTTCCACTGGTACACGTATTGCCACTCTCTGTACAGCGCTGCTTAACCGGTGGCGATTGTAACATTTACACATCAGCTCTTTATAATGTTACAGACAGAAGACTACTGATGCTGTGTGATTGGGTTCTGTATGCGTCATATACGTAACTGGCCGGACGCTCCACGGAGCGCAAATCATTGAGTTTTGGATGAATTGGGACTGATTCGCACTTACTGAAAATTGTCCACTTGTGATTTATCCGTCTTTAGTCTGCTGTGTACAAGTCGTATCAAGCTGCATCTTATATATAGCACACCGACAGAGGGCCTCATTCAGACCTCATCGCTCGCTAGCTATTTTTTGCAGCGCTGCGAGCAGATAGTCGCCGCCTATAGGGGAGTGTATTTTTGCTTTGCAAGTGTGCGATCGCATGTGCAGCCGAGCGGTACAAAAAAGTTTTGTGCAGTTTCTGAGTTGCTCAGAACTTACTCAGCCGCTGCGATCACTTCAGCCTGTCCGGTCCCAGAATTGACGTCAGACAACCGCCCTGCAAACGCTTGGACACGCCTGCGTTTTCCGAACCACTCCCAGAAAACGGTCAGTTGACACCCATAAACGCCCTCTTCCTGCCAATCTCCTTGCGATCGGCTGTGTGAATGGATTCATTCTTAAATCCATCACTCAGCAACGATTCGCTTTGTACGCGTATGATGCGCCTGCGTATTGCGGTGCATACGCAGTTATGACCTGATCGTAACGCAGCAAAAAAACCTAGCATGCAATCAGGTCTGAATGAGCCCCAACAGCCTTCATAAACTATCCTACTCAAGTACATGCCACTGTACAGTTCACACATAACCTCACATATTTTCTCTTCTGTCACTTTCCCATCCTCCTGACCCCGGCCCACATCACTGTGTGACCATATCATACAGCCCACCAAGACCCTGCAATCTGGTGGACAATTATACGATACATAGCGCCTATCCTTGTGTCTCAATGCCTATTTCCCTATAGAGTATGCCTGCGAGCAGGGCCCTCCTACCTCTGTATGCTATTACCCAGTTTATTATATTATTGTTGTTCCAATTGTAATGCGCAACAACATATGCTGCTTTATATAACTAGCACAAGCTCAGTAGCACGGCGTGCAAACAGTGCAAAGTAACAAATACAAAATATGCCCCAACACCAATAAATAAATATATATATATATATATATATATATATATACACACACATATATATATATATATATATATATATATACACACACACACACACATTATATATATATATATATATATACACACACATTATATATATATATATATATATATATATATATATATACATATATATATATATATATATATATATATATATATATATATATAATATACTGGACATTAGTGCTAGGTCCTGAGGTTTCATTTTTACATTCTGCAGCGGTCGGAGAAACAAGAGGGGATCAAAAGTAAAGAGGAGGCTCCCCAAGTTTTTCAAGCCTGCCTTACAAGAGCAACGAGGAGGGGTGCACCCTGTTACACCTTATCAGAGCCAAAACATGGCGCTGGGCTTCGAGAGCAGGGGTAATGTGTAATAATATGCATAATATTTTTATTTACAGGTGGAATACTGGTACCAGGAAGGCTGCCGGAGCATGATGGGGTATATTTTTGGTACAGAAACCTTTTAAGTGGTTGTTAGCAAAATGTCAGGAGAAGGGAAATGCCAGGTGGCACCTCTACTCAGTACAACCAATACAAGTACAATCAGGGCTTTCACAGGGGTATTTGTCAGTACAAATAGAGCTTAAAGGTTTTATATTGGGCCCTTAACACCTGGACAGACCCTTTTGGTGAGACCATACAATGTGTCAGACCATCTGTATATACAGGGGTGTCTGCATGTGTTGGACTACAACTCCCAACATGTCTTTCCTGCTATCAGCATACACATTTGTGGATTACCTGGATTAGCCTTTTGCGATCAGGTCTGAATTCGGCCCTAAATGCAAAAAAAATTAAATTTATGTAAACGCCCTATCGGTAGATGTCAGATCACTAACCCGCTAGTAAAGTCTCAAATCACGATACGGCATTTAAACATAGTCATCCTTTTTATTTAAGTAACTTCAATGAAAAACAGTGGCAGAACCAAAGAACGGACAGGTGACCGGTGGCTAAGACGTTTTACGCCTAACACCTATCCACCACCACGCTTGCACCCTCCTACCAATACCGGATATAATGCCAGTGCTGCATTCGGTTACGGCGGACTTTAGTGCCAACATGTAAAATAAAGAGATTATTCATTCCTCTTAGCCACTAAAATGTGCAAATTATTATTATTCCTTTTTAAAACCACACGCCAAAAGGACACTGTGCCATAATAAACGGAATACAGACATAACACAAGGTCTCTACTGAGTGTCAGACGAACACAAAAGCACTTTAAAACGGTACGTAGTCATAGGAAACAAAATGTCTATTGTGCGCGCTTATCTGTTCCTATACCTGTGTGGGGGGAGGTTAGAGGTGGACATAAGGCATCGTTTACCTAAATGGCTCATTTCACACAAAAGCCATAATTAATCATATTATGCAAGCCTGAAATAACGCAATAATACTAATCTTCTTCCCCTGCCGCTCTTATACATAAAACCCCCTATTGTCCAAATCTGACAATAAAAAGAGAACAAAAAGGAGAAAAAAAGTCACCAAGGGAAAATATTTAAATTATAAAGAAGTGGAACAGTCAGCGGAGCATAAACACATTAACACAACGACAGACGTCTAGTTCGTAGCAGACGATAACTGCATTATATTCTAGTAACTTCCAGTATCCTATGATTATTACACTTTGTTTATTATCCAAATATATTATAATAAGAATTTACTTACCGATAATTATATTTCTCGTAGTCCGTAGTGGATGCTGGGGACTCCGTAAGGACCATGGGGAATAGCGGCTCCGCAGGAGACAGGGCACAAAAGTAAAAGCTTTAGGATCAGGTGGTGTGCACTGGCTCCTCCCCCTATGACCCTCCTCCAAGCCTCAGTTAGGATACTGTGCCCGGACGAGCGTACACAATAAGGAAGGATTTTGAATCCCGGGTAAGACTCATACCAGCCACACCAATCACACTGTACAACCTGTGATCTGAACCCAGTTAACAGCATGATAACAGCGGAGCCTCTGAAAAGATGGCTCACAACAATAATAACCCGATTTTTGTTTAACAATAACTATGTACGAGTATTGCAGACAATCCGCACTTGGGATGGGCGCCCAGCATCCACTACGGACTACGAGAAATAGAATTATCGGTAAGTAAATTCTTATTTTCTCTGACGTCCTAAGTGGATGCTGGGGACTCCGTAAGGACCATGGGGATTATACCAAAGCTCCCAAACGGGCGGGAGAGTGCGGATGACTCTGCAGCACCGAATGAGAGAACTCCAGGTCCTCCTCAGCCAGGGTATCAAATTTGTAGAATTTTGCAAACGTGTTTGCCCCTGACCAAGTAGCAGCTCGGCCAAGTTGTAAAGCCGAGACCCCTCGGGCAGCCGCCCAAGATGAGCCCACCTTCCTTGTGGAATGGGCATTTACATATTTTGGCTGTGGCAGGCCTGCCACAGAATGTGCAAGCTGAATTGTACTACACATCCAACTAGCAATCGTCTGCTTAGAAGCAAGAGCACCCCGTTTGTTGGGTGCATACAGGATAACAGCAAGTCAGTTTTCCTGACTCCAGCCGTCCTGGAAACATATTTTCAGGGCCCTGACAACATCTAGCAACTTGGAGTCCTCCAAGTCCCTAGTATCCGCAGGTACCACAATAAGCTGGTTCAGGTGAAACGCTGACACCACCTTAGGGAGAAACTGGGGACGAGTCCGCAGCTCTGCCCTGTCCGAATGGACAATCAGATATGGGCTTTTGTGAGACAAAGCCGCCAATTCTGACACTCGCCTGGCCGAGGCCAGGGCCAACAGCATGGTCACTTTCCATGTGAGATATTTCAAATCCACAGATTTGAGCGGTTTAAACCAATGTGATTTGAGGAATCCCAGAACTACGTTGAGATCCCACAGTGCCACTGGAGGCACAAAAGGGGGTTGTATATGCAGTACTCCCTTGACAAACTTCTGGACTTCAGGAACTGAAGCCAATTCTTTCTGGAAGAAAATCGACAGGGCCGAAATTTGAACCTTAATGGACCCCAATTTGAGGCACATAGACACTCCTGTTTGCAGGAAATGTAGGAATCGACAGAGTTGAAATTCCTCCGTGGGGGCCTTCCTGGCCTCACACCATGCAACATATTTTCGCCAAATGCGGTGATAATGTTGTGTGGTCACCTCCTTCCTGGCTCTGACCAGGGTAGGGATGACCTCTTCCGGAATGCCTTTTTCCCTTAGGATCCGGCGTTCAACCGCCATGCCGTCAAACGCA
This sequence comes from Pseudophryne corroboree, assembly GCF_028390025.1. NCBI lineage: Eukaryota > Metazoa > Chordata > Amphibia > Anura > Myobatrachidae > Pseudophryne > Pseudophryne corroboree. The sequence continues at coordinate 6,377,620 of NC_086450.1, read as the reverse complement.
GCCGCGGTAAGTCTTGGAACAGACAGACATGATCCTTGCAGAAGCAAGTCCCTTCTTAGTATCTCTTGAAGTTCCGGGTACCAAGTCCTTCTTGGCCAATCCGGAGCCACGAGTATAGTTCTTACTCCTCTCCTTCTTATAATTCTCAGTACCTTGGGTATGAGAGGCAGAGGAGGGAACACATACACCGACTGGTACACCCACGGTGTTACCAGAGCGTCCCAGCTATTGCCTGAGGGTCTCTTGACCTGGCGCAATACCTGTCCAGTTTTTTGTTCAGACGGGACGCCATCATGTCCACCTTTGGTCTTTCCCAACGGTTCACAATCATGTGGAAGACTTCCAGATGAAGTCTCCACTCTCCCGGGTGGAGGTCGTGCCTGCTGAGGAAGTCTGCTTCCCAGTTGTCCACTCCTGGAATGAACACCGCTAACAGTGTTATCACATGATTTTTCGCCCAGCGAAGAATCCTTGCTGCCATTGCCCTCCTGCTTCTTGTGCCGCCCTGTCTGTTTACGTGGGCGACTGCCGTGATGTTGTCCGACTGGATCAGCACCGGTTGACTTTGAAGCAGAGGTCTTCCTAGGCTCAGAGCATTGTAAATTGCCCTTAGCTCCAGTATATTTATGTGGAGAGAAGTCTCCAGACTTGACCACACTCCTTGGAAATTTTTTCCCTGTGTGACTGCTCCCCAGCCTCTCAGGCTGGCATCCGTGGTCACCAGGACCCAGTCCTGAATGCCGAATCTGCTGCCCTCTAGTAGATGAGCACTCTGCAGCCACCACAGAAGAGACACCCTTGTCCTTGGAGACAGGATTATCCGCTGATGCATCTGAAGATGCGATCCGGACCATTCGTCCAGCAGATCCCACTGAAAAATTATTTCGTGAAATCTGCCGAATGGAATCGCTTCGTAAGAAGCCACCATTTTTCCCAGGACTCTTGTGCATTGATGCACTGACACTTGGCCTGGTTCTAGGAGGTTCCTAACTAGCTCGGATAACTCCCAGGCTTTCTCCTCCGGGAGAAACACCTTTTTCTGGACTGTGTCCAGAATCATCCCTAGTAACAGCAGACGTGTCGTCGGAATCAGCTGCGATTTTGGAATATTTAGAATCCACCCGTGCTGTCGTAGAACTACTTGAGATAATGCTACTCCGACATCCAACTGTTCTCTGGACCTTGCCCTTATCAGGAGATCGTCCAAGTAAGGGATAATTAAGACGCCTTTTCTTTGAAGAAGAATCATCATTTCGGCCATTACCTTGGTAAAGACCCGGGGTGCCGTGGACAATCCAAACGGCAGCGTCTGAAACTGATAGTGACAGTTCTGTACCACGAACCTGAGGTACCCTTGGTGAGAAGGGCAATTTGGGACATGGAGGTAAGCATCCTTGATGTCCAGGGACACCATATAGTCCCCTTCTTCCTGGTTCGCTATCACTGCTCTGAGTGACTCCATCTTGATTTGAACCTTTGTATGTAAGTGTTCAAAGATTTCAGATTTAGAATAGATCTCACCGAGCCGTCTGGCTTCAGTACCACAAATAGTGTGGAATAATACCCCTTTCCTTGTTGTAGGAGGGGTACTTTGATTATCACCTGCTGGGAATACAGCTTGTGAATTGTTTCCAATAATGCCTCCCTGTCGGAGGGAGACGTTGGTAAAGCAGATTTCAGGAACCTGCGAGGGGGAGACGTCTCGAATTTCCAATCTGTACCCCTGGGATACTACTTGTAGGATCCAGGGGTCCACTTGCGAGTGAGCCCACTGCGCGCTGAAACTCTTGAGACGACCCCCCCCCCACCGCACCTGAGTCCGCTTGTACGGCCCCAGCGTCATGCTGAGGACTTGGCAGAAGCGGTGGAGGGCTTCTGTTCCTGGGAAGGGGCTGCCTGCTGCAGTCTTCTTCCGTTCCTCTACCCCTGGGCAGATATGACTGGCCTTTTGCCCGCTTGCCCTTATGGGGACGAAAGGACTGAGGCTGAAAAGACGGTGTCTTTTTCTGCTGCGATGTGACTTGGGGTAAAAAGGTGGATTTTCCAGCTGTTGCCGTGGCCACCAGGTCCGATGGACCGACCCCAAATAACTCCTCCCCTTTATACGGCAATACTTCCATGTGCCGTTTGGAATCTGCATCACCTGACCACTGTCGTGTCCATAAACATCTTCGGGCAGACATGGACATCGCACTTACTCTTGATGCCAGAGTGCAAATATCCCTCTGTGCATCTCGTATATATAGAAATGCATCCTTTAAATGCTCTATAGTCAATAAAATACTGTCCCTGTCAAGGGTATCAATATTTTCAGTCAGGGAATCCGACCAAGCCACCCCAGCGCTGCACATCCAGGCTGAGGCGATCGCTGGTCGCAGTATAACACCAGTATGTGTGTATATACTTTTTAGGATATTTTCCAGCCTCCTATTAGCTGGCTCCTTGAGGGCGGCCGTATCTGGAGACGGTAACGCCACTTGTTTTGATAAGCGTGTGAGCGCCTTATCCACCCTAAGGGGTGTTTCCCAACGCGCCATAACTTCTGGCGGGAAAGGGTATACCGCCTTTAATTTTCTATCGGGGGAAACCCACGCATCATCACACACTTCATTTAATTTATCTGATTCAGGAAAAACTACAGGCAGTTTTTTCACACCCCACATAATACCCTTTTTTGTGGTACTTGTAGTATCAGAAATATGTAACACCTCCTTCATTGCCCTTAACATGTAACGTGTGGCCCTAATGGAAAATACGTTTGTTTCTTCACCGTCGACACTGGAGTCAGTGTCCGTGTCTGTGTCGACCGACTGAGGTAATGGGCGTTTTAAAGCCCCTGACGGTGTTTGAGACGCCTGGACAGGTACTAATTGGTTTGCCGGCCGTCTCATGTCGTCAACCGACCTTGCAGCTTGTTGACATTATCACGTAATTCCCTAAATAAGCCATCCATTCCGGTGTCGACTCCCTAGAGAGTGACATCACCATTACAGGCAATTGCTCCGCCTCCTCACCAACATCGTCCTCATACATGTCGACACACACGTACCGACACACAGCACACACAGGGAATGCTCTGATAGAGGACAGGACCCCACTAGCCCTTTGGGGAGACAGAGGGAGAGTTTGCCAGCACACACCAAAACGCTATAATTTTACAGGGACAACCTTATATAAGTGTTTTCCCTTATAGCATCTTAATATGTAATAATATCGCCACAAAAATGCCCCCCTCTCTGTTTTAACCCTGTTTCTGTAGTGCAGTGCAGGGGAGAGCCTGGGAGCCTTCCCACAAGCAGTTCTGTGAGGGAAAATGGCGCTGTGTGCTGAGGAGAATAGGCCCCGCCCCCTTTTCGGCGGGCTTCTTCTCCCGTTTTTCTGACAACCTGGCAGGGGTTAAATACATCCATATAGCCCCAGGGGCTATATGTGATGTATTTTTAGCCAGCATAGGTACTTTCAATGCTGCCCAGGGCGCCCCCCCAAGCGCCCTGCACCCTCAGTGACCGTTGGTGTGAAATGTGCTGAGAGCAAAGGCGCACAGCTGCAGTGCTGTGCGCTACCTTAAGAAGACTGGGAAGTCTTCAGCCGCCGATTTCTGGACCTCTTCTCTCTTCAGCATCTGCAAGGGGGTCGGCGGCGCGGCTCCGGTGACCCATCCAGGCTGTACCTGTGATCGTCCCTCTGGAGCTAGTGTCCAGTAGCCTAAGAAGCCAATCCATCCTGCACGCAGGTGAGTTCACTTCTCTCCCCTAAGTCCCTCGATGCAGTGAGCCTGTTGCCAGCAGGACTCACTGAAAATAAAAAACCTAACAAAACTTTTACTCTAAGCAGCTCTTTAGGAGAGCCACCTAGATTGCACCCTTCTCGGCCGGGCACAAAGATCTAACTGAGGCTTGGAGGAGGGTCATAGGGGGAGGAGCCAGTGCACACCACCTGATCCTAAAGCTTTTACTTTTGTGCCCTGTCTCCTGCGGAGCCGCTATTCCCCATGGTCCTTACGGAGTCCCCAGCATCCACTTAGGACGTCAGAGAAATACTGTATTTACTATAAAGCGCACACTGTATCCATTTTACATAACTATATAAAAGTTACACATTCGTGTGTCAGTTTGTCACACATTGCAATAATTACTCTGCCTCAGCTCACTAAGGCGTGGCACAGGTAGGTATATATATACAGTAAGTGAGTAAGTTTCTTCTCTAACGCCTCATCGGGATATATCGTATTGATTGATTGATTGATTGAATGAATGAAGGAATGAATGAAAAAAGCAGCGATCAGGAAATAATGGCTTCATAATACAGCAATCCATGTTCAAGATGTATTGCCAATACCACCAAAATGTCTTATAGGGCAAAGGTAGACTGAGCATCCATTTTGCTCAAAATGTGCCTCTTATTCACACAAAGCAACAACACTGCATTGCTAGCATACAGTGACCCAGCGGCGGCTCGTTACCGGTCTGCCTGGAGGGGGAGGGAGGGGTCTGCAGCCCTTTCCTTCATTCTCTCCCAGTGATTGATGGCTGAGGTTGCTGTTAGGCGGAGCTTAGGTCAGGGGACGGCTGCTAAACAGGCTGGCATCTAGGGACTGCATCAGCTGCAGCCCAGAGAAGCCAGATAGGACTGACGTAAGAAGCAAGAAAGTGGCGCTCTCTCTGTGCTACCACAGTTTGGACTGGCAGTCCCAGGGGAAGAAAACACCTCCCCATGGGTCTGTCTGGTTGTGATTTGCAGGGAGCATTTCCTAGGTAAAATCCGCAAAGCCGCCACAAGACGCAAAATTAAAAGAAACAAGATGCACGCTACACTGCTCGCATCGTCTCACTTGTGCCATGCGTCTTTTGGAATGGTGTATTGATGCTAGCTGTATGCTGGGCTGGACTGCCCATCTGGCACTGCTGGCAAATGTCAGAAGGACCGATGGGCCGGTCCGGTCACACAAAAAGCCAGGAAGGCCGTGCGCAGCGCAGCTTCTGGCTCTCTGGTCTGGCCACTCCTCCGTCTGTCTCCATGGAAGTTGAGTCCATGTCCCCTGACTTGCGGCACACCCCCGTCTGCTGTGCCATGCGCATCCGCCCGTCTCGGTGGGTAGTGTAAGCGCGCCCCTGTCATGTGCGTGGCGGTATGCGACACATCTGCAGCAGTGGCGGGTTACTGGTATTAATAGCTATTAAGTAACTGCCCAAGATAACAACGAGGTGCAAAGTCAGGGGGAAAATAGTTATTATAAAGGTATAAATGTTGGGATTTTGTTCAGAACCCCTGGGACACTAACGGTTAATTAGGGAATCAGAAGTTTTTAAGTAGCTTAAATTGTGTTACAATTACATGTCATTATTGGGGTGAAATTCTGCGTAGTGCAGAATAATGAGGTAAGAGATGTGGGACAGATATGGCGAGGGGGGGGGGGTGCTGTATGGATGGGACAGTCATTCACATTGTGTTTTATAAAGTGGCCTAATATGACTCAGAGTCACCTTACAGGTACATTTATGCACTCCTAAAAATAAGTAGAACATTTATTTGCTTAAATGAATTGCTGTCATTTTTGAGTGTCGTTAAAATATAGAAAAATCGTCCATTTTCAGCTCCAAATACTTTGCTTTGGGACAGCAATAGAGATCAATAACGTTACCAGTAGTGAATTGCTTGTTATTTGGGGGGGTACAGGCTGATTTCCCCATTTATTTTTTTATTTTTTAGCATCTCCAGTGGGTTTTTGCAAAGAAAAAAAATTAGAGTCCAATTTTTTAAATTTTAATTGGAAAATTTACATAATAATTGCGCTAATTTTTGCTGCACAAAACTTACAGGCAAATGGATATGTCCTGTAGTGTCCTAGACACTTAGGGAGCGATTCACTTGTTTTCCAGGTGGCGCCTGATGGCAGCAATTCAATTGTTTGCCCGTCCGATGCTATCATTGCCGGCGACGGCATTTCTCCTTGCTGCCTCTTGAAGTGCAGCACAGAAATATGCGAAAATTGTCCTGTTCAGGCACCCAAATGGGACTTATCAAATTGCGGGGACTACTTAAGATGGGAGTACCCTCTATTCGCGGCTAAACCCCGTCTATTTGTGTGCTTAAAAAGTAATAAGCGCCCGATCAGAGCAACAACTGAATTGCTCTAGTGGACTCCCAAAAATAAATCTGAGTTCCCCCCATAGTATTAGTATTTTTGCAAAGCTGCAGAATAAGCACAATGGCGTGTGGTGCGGCTCACCGGTATCGGTCCTCCATCTTTTGCCCTCTTACCCAGGTAAGCCATACCTCCCAACTTTCCAATGGGTGGACAGCGGCACAGAAGCAGCTAGCCATCGGATGGGCTTCGGAACGCTGGCAACCACTGGAATGCCATGGAAAAAAGTACTTCTATCAAATCAGGAACATCGATGGTTGCTAACCATCTGCCTCTGACGTCCATTCCTAGACTGAGTCAGACTATTCCCAGTATCTTATACAGACTCTCCTATGGGGAGTCGGCAAGGTCTGAGACCCAAGGGGAGCAGATGCAGGTACTCCCAGGAGAAAATGTAAAATGTTGCACACTTGTTGCGCCCCCTACTGGCCCACAATGCTGTGCTTTGTCCTAGTATAACAGATATAAGTGTATAAACAGAGAGCATCAATGGCAAAAGGAGATAGGGCGGTTTTGCATGGCCACCGTTCCCCCTGGGAAAAGGCAATACGAGGGTCTCTGGTGATGTCGCAGTGCAAATAACCGTCACCTCTGTATCACACTCACATATGCGCTAGGATTGCAGCACGTCTGGACAGGACCCTAATTCCCTGTAACTATCTATTGCATAGCGCCAATCTCACCGCACAGCATTCCCGCTGTAGTGATGACAACTTACCGTCCAGTAAGTGCAATTTATCAGCAGGAGCTGTGCAGGATCAGGCAGCGCTGGAAGGGAGGGGCGACGCTGTAATACAAATCCCGCTGAAAGTGACATCAATAGAACAAATTGGTCTGACACAAGAAATCAAGTGTAGCAGACAGAAGTGACAGGGGAGCCGCAGAGTCTGCCCCGAGGAGAATGAAGTGTTCTCTCTTCCAAAGTACGTGTGTCCCCGACAGATACTGTAGCAGCGGCTTCATATTCACACTGGTGTCTTATTTACAAATAAAA
>NC_086450.1:6357981-6365481 GCF_028390025.1 Pseudophryne corroboree | reverse complement strand
CTGTAATACCTGCAAGGAAGCAGAGACTGGAGCAGCTGTGGCAGCCAAGCCAGGCTAACTATACCTGTGAGAGACAGGTGTGGCTGTGAGAGAGACTATACCTGTGAGAGACAGGTGCGGCTGTGAGAGAGACTATACCTGTGAGAGACAGGTGCAGCTGTGAGAGATACTATACCTGTGGGAGAAAGATGCAGCTGTGAGAGAGACTATACCTGAGACAGATGCAGCTGTGAGAGACACTATACCTGTGAGAGACAGGTGCGGCTGTGAGAGAGACTATACCTGTGAGAGACAGGTGCAGCTGTGAGAGACAGGTGCAGCTGTGAGAGAGCCTATACCTGTGAGAGACAGGTGCAGCTGTGTGAGAGCCTATACCTGTGAGAGACAGGTGCAGCTGTGAGAGAGCCTATACCTGTGAGAGACAGGTGCAGCTGTGAGAGAGCCTATACCTGTGAGAGACAGGTGTGGCTGTGAGAGAGCCTATACCTGTGAGAGACAGGTGTGGCTGTGAGAGAGACTATACCTGTGAGAGACAGGTGCGGCTGTGAAAGAGACTATACCTGTGAGAGACAGGTGTGGCTGTGAGAGAGACTATACCTGTGAGAGACAGGTGCGGCTGTGAAAGAGACTATACCTGTGAGAGACAGGTGCGGCTGTGAGAGAGACTATACCTGTGAGAGACAGATGCAGCTGTGAGAGACACTATACCTGTGAGAGACAGGTGCAGCTGTGAGAGATACTATACCTGTGAGAGACAGGTGCAGCTGTGAGAGAGACTATACCTGTGGGAGAAAGATGCAGCTGTGAGAGAGACTATACCTGAGACAGATGCAGCTGTGAGAGATACTATACCTGTGAGAGAGCCTATACCTGAGACAGGTGCAGCTGTGAGACAGCCTATACCTGAGACAGGTGCAGCTGTGAGAGAGACTATACGTGAGACAGATGCAGCTGTGAGAGACACTATACCTGTGAGAGACAGGTGCGGCTGTGAGAGAGCCTATACCTGTGAGAGAGAGGTGCGGCTGTGAGAGACACTATACCTCAGACAGGTGCAGCTGCGAGACAGCCTATACCTGTGAGAGACAGGTGTGGCTGTGAGAGAGACTATACCTGTGAGAGACAGGTGCGGCTGTGAGACAGCCTATACCTGTGAGAGACAGGTGCGGCTGTGAGAGAGCCTATACCCGTGTGAGACAGGTGCGGCTGTGAGAGAGCCTATACCTGTGAGAGAGACTATACCTGTGAGAGAGAGGTGCGGCTGTGAGAGAGACTATACCTGAGACAGGTGCAGCTGTGAGAGAGCCTATACCTGTGAGAGACAGGTGTGGCTGTGAGAGACTATACCTGTGAGAGATAGGTGCGGCTGTGAGACAGCCTATACCTGTGAGAGACAGGTGCGGCTGTGAGACAGCCTATACCTGTGAGAGACAGGTGCAGCTGTGAGAGAGCCTATACCTGTGAGAGACAGGTGCAGTTGTGAGAGAGACAGGTCTGGAAAGACTCTGAGAGACTTGTGTCTGCAGATTAGCTGCCCATTTATAGTGAGGGCTGAAGAAGTGAGTTAGTTGCCCTGTATGGGGCTAGGTGTTCATTATTATTTTGTTCCTGACTTTTATGCGGACGGTAAAGTGTTATTTTTATCCTGAAAAGCTGTGTGTGTCCTGCCGATTAATGTGATATGTGACAATTGTATATCTGTGTGCGACCGAGTCTCTGAATCTGTATATGAAGTGCTACAATGCAGCAGCTGCGGCTTTTTCCATGCCAACTTTCGCTGTTCTAGATATTCTAGTGACACTGACAGCTAGAAATAGCATCAACAGACATTGTGTCCAGGCGTAGCCGCCAACAAGCCCTCCGCTGATGACGCATCTGCATTGCCCGTACCCCAAGGACTACGCGCAATCTGTTTACCGTCATTGCAGCAACATTGGCCTTTACAAGTCAGACGCCACCACGCTCTGCCGGGGGTTCCTGGCATTTCTAGAACAAATCTACAATATTAAAAGTAGCCCGTTGATTATTTGCGCTGGAAACAAATTCCCAGACAGCGGCTATTTCCGGCAGAGCTAATTAAGCCCTTTAATATCAGATTGCCATGTCGTGTTTACGGGCAACGTGCAGCTGTGCGCCAGGACATGCTGGATTTTGGGGACCAGCGTCTGTAGAGGCCCCTATGAGGCACATTCTGTGCATCCAAAATCCTAACGAGGGGAAAATAAAATGTATGCATTGCACAAGTTCTAGGGTCCTGAGAAGGTTAAAGAAAAGGCGGCTGTGGACGGAGCACATAATAGCAGACAAAATTATTTAATCAAATATTTAGCAAGCCCGTCTAGCATCATTTAGTTCCGAGCCATGGGGGAATCACTGGAAGGAAACGCATTTGGACCTTAGTTAGCACAAAATTCAGATTAATTGTAATCTAAAGCCCTACTGAGCCTGTCCTATGATTAAGATAATGTGCGCCGCATCTTAAAAAGATAAAGTGACATTAATATCCGCTATTAAACTGGGTGTAAGAGATATCCTCGGGTTGTTCTGTGCGCTTTAATGCAGCCATTCCTCATGTCCTGAGTGTCATTAAAATACTGCTCCCAGCTCCCGGGGAGACTGCGGCTACAAAGCCGTCTGAGCAGCTGAGAGTGGCGGGGGGCATTTCACTTGACCTTTTGTGCTGGGTATTGTGTGCCACGTAGCCGGAGAGGGTACAGAACGGCAGATAGCCAGCGTTAATGATAAAATTATATTCTGCTCCTGCTCTGTCAGCTGCATATTAGCGCTGATCATTAGGGGACACGACAAGCAAAGAGTTTTCTGTTATACGGAACACATCGAATTAGTCACATGAAGGCTGAAGGACGCGGCCGGCGAGAACATATGGGGCCAGCTTCGCACTGCGCTCGTCACATTGGCATTCAAGGGGGTACCAGGGAATAAATAAATGCTCTGACGCTAATGGAATATATGCACTAGAGTATATATATATATATATATATATATATATATATATATATATATACAGTAGCATAGGTCCGGCACTCCTCGATGAAGCTATAGTAATATACCGGTGCCTTCACATGTACTGCAGTACATACATATAGTTACCCCGGTGCGGCACTCGGTACTTAACAAACGGACTCTGGAGACCAGTGTAGTTCAACAACGTTTCAGTGCTCGCTAGCACTATCGTCAGGTTTATAAGATTAAACAAGCCATTACATACCTTAAATACATGTGCACCCGTGAAAGACGCCGCGCCGGAGGTCGAGGAAGAACCTCCTCCTTTCCGGACACAGCTGATTACGTCATCCTAAAGTGACTCCCATCACCATAGTAACATACAAACATTAAAACAACGGATCTGTAAACGCAGAATCACATAGTTATAGAATCAAGATAACATTAGTCACTATCTCAACTACATATTGATACAAGTATCTGATCATCAAAAACAGTTAAAACTCAAGTACTCATTTAGCCCGCGCGGGGCTACTACATCCAACCGGTGAATCCATTGGACCTCACGTTGAATTAATAACCGGTTTCTATCACCACCTCTTACTGGTTTTTTTACCCAGTCAATCATCCTATATTTAATGCTTGCAATTGAATGTTTTTGTTCTGCAAAGTGACGTGCAACAGGTTGATCTGATCTAGTGCTGCTACTTAAAGCTGCTCTTATTGCAGATCTATGCATAGCCATACGATCTTTAAATCTCCCCTGGGTCTTTCCTATATATGAAAGACCACAGGGGCAGATAATCTGATATACAACATAACTTGAATTACAAGTAAGATGGTGACGGATCAGAAATTTTTTACCTGTATGGGGGTGATAGAATGAATCCCCTGGTATCAAATAACTGCAAGTAGTGCAGCCGCATTTAAAACATCCAGAAGCTTTCTTAGAGAGAAAGTGAACAGGTTTATTTTCCTCATATTTACCTATGTCAGCATGTACTAATAAATCCCTGAGATTTTTCCCCCGGGTATAGCATGGCATAGGATTTGTGTCTCCAAAAGGCAATTGTCGATCAGATTTAATAATATGCCAACTATCTTTAATTACCATGTTCACCTCCCTTGAGTGTGTGTTAAATTGATTGACAATGGGCATCTTATTATTCCGTTGATTGGTATTGATTTTTTTAAGTAAGGAATTCCGATCTATTCTTAAAACTTTGTCTCGAGTATGTAAGAGCATTTCTCTAGAATAGCCTCTTACTACTAATTTTTCAATAAGAACTTCAATTTGCTCAGTAGCAATCTCACTATTCGAATTAATTCTCCAGATGCGTAACATCTGGGAATATGGTAATGAGTTCTTTAATTTGCCCGGGTGACAACTGTTATACTGTAATAGTGTATTTCTATCAGTTGATTTTATGTGCACAGATGTTACAAACTGGTTACCAATTAGTTTAATATCAACATCTAGGAAATCAATTCTTTCCTGACTCATACGGTAAGTAAATTTAACCGGACATGCACTAGAATTATTATCTTCCATTAACTTCACAAAAACATCCACAGGCCCTGTCCAGACAATAAATAAATCGTCAATAAAGCGAGTATATAATGCAATGTGAGACGATACACCCAAATCTAAAAAGAATAACTCCTGCTCGACCCCAAACATAAAAATATTGGCTATTGCCGGGGCTACTGCTGAGCCCATCGAGCAGCCACTCATTTGAATATAATATTTTTTGTCGAACAGGAAATAATTCTTCTTTAGAGTAAACTCTAAGAGTGCTAGACAAAAGTCAATAAATGCCATATCAAAGATATTACTTGCAATCAAGAAACCTTTCACTGCAAATAGACAAGAATCATGTGGAATTATTGTGTATAAGCTAACCACATCAGCGCAGATCATCCATGAATTTTCCGGGATCTCACGCAGTGTGGTCAGCTTATTCAGAAACATTGTTGTGTCCAACAAAAAGTTCTTATGCTGTTGTACTAAAGGTTGAAATATTGCGTCCAGATATGTAGAAATTGGTTGTGTCAACGAACCTCTAGATGACACAATTGGTCGTCCTGGTGGTGGCAATACCCCCTTGTGCACCTTAGGGAGAGTGTAAAGAAGTGGTGCCACTGGATACTTAGGTAATAATGCATCTGCTAATTTCTGATCAATGATTTCATTCTGAACTGCATCCCTTAAGATATCCCCCAATTCTCTATGGAATGTGTCCACTGGATCACCCGGTAACAGTTGATAAGTCTTATCATCCAATAATTGGCGTAAGATTTCACTCCGGTAGTCTTGGACATCCTGTAGGACAATCGCCCCTCCTTTGTCCGCCGGTCTTATGATTATCTCATTATTCCTAGATAGAGATTCTATTGCTCCTCTCTCCTCTGGTGTCAAATTCGGGTGGATCTCTCTGTGACGTTTTGTAACATTCTGAACTCCTCCATCTACTATGCGCATGAAGGTCTTGAGACTGGCATTATTGGTGTTAGGATCAAATGTTGATTTAGGTATTATCTTTTTCAGCTGTTCAGGAATAGGCCTCTTTTGTTCCACTGGTTCCATTACCTTTTGCCTATTAAAAAATTCTTTAATTTTCAATTTCCTAAACATCTGATGTTTTTCTTGTTGCCACTTAAAATCATCGAAGTATGTAGTCGGGATATAAGATAATCCCTTGCTTAGCAAAGATCTTTCCGCTTTTGATAGATCATATGAAGATAGATTTATAATTATTTCTTCCGTGGTGCTGGTGGTTTCTTGGCGGGGTTTGAGCCTTTTGCTTTGGCCCCCCCTCCTGGTTCTCTTGCATCTTTTGCCAATAGCTTTGCTCGTGTTTGAGCCCCTAAAGGGATTGATCCAGACATAGAAATTTCTGAGTCACTGTTGGTACTATTGAACTCTTGTGAGGATGATCCTCCATAGATATCTTTTTTCTGATTCCGACGAAAAAATGGTCGTCTGTTACTGTTGTTCCTGCCCCCAGATATCCATTGGTAAACCGTGTGTGATTCATAATCCTGTTGTACTTTTGAGAATTTTTCTCTCTTAAATTTCAATAAATCACGCCTGTACGTGGCCACTTGGTTTTCCAATTTTTTCATCCAATCACCTTCAGGGTCAGTGCTCAATGCTACTGCATGTTGGGTTTCAAATTGTTTGATTTTTTCCATTAATGCTGTTTGTTCCTTTTTAGAAAACTCTATGATCAGAAGCATTAAATCAAATGAACAGCGATTTAATATGCCGATCCATTTTTTACAAAATTGTGGATCTTGCCTCCCCACTGTTGGGCCATTTTTCATGCGTAGCCCTCTCGGTATAATCTTTGCTCTATAATGATCACTCAATGACATAGCATGGAAATTATAATCTATTTCTTTTCTTTTCATTTTCCATAAATCTTTATATAGAGTATCACCGGTAGCTGCCTCTGGCTGTTTATTAAGACACTGTGTCTCCAGAATAATCTCCGCTTCAGCATCTGAGAAACCAAAAATCTCACTCCCAGAGAATAATGCAGGGTTAAAAGGATAATCAATTTCAGTATCTCCGCCTTCAGCCATGATTCCACCTGATACAATCTGTGTGAATAGTACAGGTAACTATGTGACAAATGAGTTTTTTGATTCAATATACCATGTCCACAATCTTTCCTGTGAGAAATATCACAATCATAAATTTCTATAAGCTCCAAAGAGACACAGTCCGTTGTAAATAATCACACCCAGTGACTTTCAGTGAATAAAAACGGGTAAACCTGTACTCCGATACTTTTTCAATTATCAGGTGCCATGACAATTAGGACTGTAAGCACAATCCACATTATACAGTAGCATAGGTCCGGCACTCCTCGATGAAGCTATAGTAATATACCGGTGCCTTCACATGTACTGCAGTACATACATATAGTTACCCCGGTGCGGCACTCGGTACTTAACAAACGGACTCTGGAGACCAGTGTAGTTCAACAACGTTTCAGTGCTCGCTAGCACTATTGTCAGGTTTATAAGATTAAACAAGCCATTACATACCTTAAATACATGTGCACCCGTGAAAGACGCCGCGCCGGAGGTCGAGGAAGAACCTCCTCCTTTCCGGACACAGCTGATTACGTCATCCTAAAGTGACTCCCATCACCATAGTAACATACAAACATTAAAACAACGGATCTGTAAACGCAGAATCACATAGTTATAGAATCAAGATAACATTAGTCACTATCTCAACTACATATTGATACAAGTATCTGATCATCAAAAACAGTTAAAACTCAAGTACTCATTTAGCCCGCGCGGGGCTACTACATCCAACCGGTGAATCCATTGGACCTCACGTTGAATTAATAACCGGTTTCTATCACCACCTCTTACTGGTTTTTTTACCCAGTCAATCATCCTATATTTAATGCTTGCAATTGAATGTTTTTGTTCTGCAAAGTGACGTGCAACAGGTTGATCTGATCTAGTGCTGCTACTTAAAGCTGCTCTTATTGCAGATCTATGCATAGCCAT